>NC_137920.1:3270232-3290232 GCF_963457725.1 Sprattus sprattus | reverse complement strand
GTTCAGGGGACCCGTAGAGTCCAGAAAAGGAGTTGCCCGTCGACTGCTACACGGGGACCTGAAAGTAGTCTATGAATGTCTGTGGCAAAGAGAGGCAGGACTTGTCGACCGTGGCCGGTTAGCTCAGTTGGTTAGAGCGTGGTGCTAATAACGCCAAGGTCGCGGGTTCGATCCCCGTACTGGCCATTTTTAGACATTGAGCCCTGAAGTAGAAGAACTATGAGGACATTCCTCTGAAACACGTTGTTGGCTGGTAACCTTCTCGCAGAAAAGAGGCACTTTCGTCCCTGGGTGGGCTTGAACCACCAACCTTTCGGTTAACAGCCGAACGCGCTAACCAATTGCGCCACAGAGACTACGCATGGTGCTGGAGGGGCTCAAGGATACAACGTTCAACCTACGGACAGGAGGTTGGTCGTTTGTCTCCTGCGTCCCTCTGCCGTGAACTGACAGCAACCCTGCAGGCTGCAAAAGCCCGGCTAGCTCAGTCGGTAGAGCATGAGACTCTTAATCTCAGGGTCGTGGGTTCGAGCCCCACGTTGGGCGCAGACTTTTCTCATTCGCCATGCCCAGAAAGTAGTCTATGCCAAAGACGCGGTACTCCTCGAAATAGCACAAGGTGCTGCTTGAGCAGTTGTCTGCTGCCGTGGTGAAAAGGATGTCTTACACAGCCCAAGCCACTGGAGAATGCGGGCATCGATCCCGCTACCTCTCGCATGCTAAGCGAGCGCTCTACCATTTGAGCTAATTCCCCTTGACGGCGCACAAGTGCCCTGCGACAGAGTCGATTTAAAAGCACTTCCTTTTCAGTGGAACACCCTTGATTCCCACCAGCCGTTGTGAATAGATCTCGACTTGTGCAAGGTAGAAGCCCTTATTCCAATATTCGACCATTCTTCTCTGTTGCCCCTTTAGCAACAGCTCGGTGGTTCTTGGTGGTTTCTCTCTGGCGGTTTCTCTTCTCTTCTTTCCCGTGGCACGCATTGGTGGTTCAGTGGTAGAATTCTCGCCTGCCACGCGGGAGGCCCGGCTTCGATTCCCGGCCAATGCAGCTGGCTCTCCTCTTGGGCTTTCTTCGACTCAGCCCAGGGCCGAAGAAAGACAAAAGGACAGCCAGCGTCTCCCCGTCGGGGAATTGAACCCCGGTCTCCCGCGTGACAGGCGGGGATACTATCCACTATACTAACGAGGAGCTTGTCATCTCACTGTTCAGGGGACCCGTAGAGTCCAGAAAAGGAGTTGCCCGTCGACTGCTACACGGGGACCTGAAAGTAGTCTATGAATGTCTGTGGCAAAGAGAGGCAGGACTTGTCGACCGTGGCCGGTTAGCTCAGTTGGTTAGAGCGTGGTGCTAATAACGCCAAGGTCGCGGGTTCGATCCCCGTACTGGCCATTTTTAGACATTGAGCCCTGAAGTAGAAGAACTATGAGGACATGCCTCTGAAACACGTTGTTGGCTGGTAACCTTCTCGCAGAAAAGAGGCACTTTCGTCCCTGGGTGGGCTTGAACCACCAACCTTTCGGTTAACAGCCGAACGCGCTAACCAATTGCGCCACAGAGACTGCGCATGGTGCTGGAGGGGCTCAAGGATACAACGTTCAACCTACGGACAGGAGGTTGGTCGTTTGTCTCCTGCGTCCCTCTGCCGTGAACTGACAGCAACCCTGCAGGCTGCAAAAGCCCGGCTAGCTCAGTCGGTAGAGCATGAGACTCTTAATCTCAGGGTCGTGGGTTCGAGCCCCACGTTGGGCGCAGACTTTTCTCATTCGCCATGCCCAGAAAGTAGTCTATGCCAAAGACGCGGTACTCCTCGAAATAGCACAAGGTGCTGCTTGAGCAGTTGTCTGCTGCCGTGGTGAAAAGGATGTCTTACACAGCCCAAGCCACTGGAGAATGCGGGCATCGATCCCGCTACCTCTCGCATGCTAAGCGAGCGCTCTACCATTTGAGCTAATTCCCCTTGACGGCGCACAAGTGCCCTGCGACAGAGTCGATTTAAAAGCACTTCCTTTTCAGTGGAACACCCTTGATTCCCACCAGCCGTTGTGAATAGATCTCGACTTGTGCAAGGTAGAAGCCCTTATTCCAATATTCGACCATTCTTCTCTGTTGCCCCTTTAGCAACAGCTCGGTGGTTCTTGGTGGTTTCTCTCTGGCGGTTTCTCTTCTCTTCTTTCCCGTGGCACGCATTGGTGGTTCAGTGGTAGAATTCTCGCCTGCCACGCGGGAGGCCCGGCTTCGATTCCCGGCCAATGCAGCTGGCTCTCCTCTTGGGCTTTCTTCGACTCAGCCCAGGGCCGAAGAAAGACAAAAGGACAGCCACCGTCTCCCCGTCAGGGAATTGAACCCCGGTCTCCCGCGTGACAGGCGGGGATACTATCCACTATACTAACGAGGAGCTTGTCATCTCACTGTTCAGGGGACCCGTAGAGTCCAGAAAAGGAGTTGCCCGTCGACTGCTACACGGGGACCTGAAAGTAGTCTATGAATGTCTGTGGCAAAGAGAGGCAGGACTTGTCGACCGTGGCCGGTTAGCTCAGTTGGTTAGAGCGTGGTGCTAATAACGCCAAGGTCGCGGGTTCGATCCCCGTACTGGCCATTTTTAGACATTGAGCCCTGAAGTAGAAGAACTATGAGGACATGCCTCTGAAACACGTTGTTGGCTGGTAACCTTCTCGCAGAAAAGAGGCACTTTCGTCCCTGGGTGGGCTTGAACCACCAACCTTTCGGTTAACAGCCGAACGCGCTAACCAATTGCGCCACAGAGACTGCGCATGGTGCTGGAGGGGCTCAAGGATACAACGTTCAACCTACGGACAGGAGGTTGGTCGTTTGTCTCCTGCGTCCCTCTGCCGTGAACTGACAGCAACCCTGCAGGCTGCAAAAGCCCGGCTAGCTCAGTCGGTAGAGCATGAGACTCTTAATCTCAGGGTCGTGGGTTCGAGCCCCACGTTGGGCGCAGACTTTTCTCATTCGCCATGCCCAGAAAGTAGTCTATGCCAAAGACGCGGTACTCCTCGAAATAGCACAAGGTGCTGCTTGAGCAGTTGTCTGCTGCCGTGGTGAAAAGGATGTCTTACACAGCCCAAGCCACTGGAGAATGCGGGCATCGATCCCGCTACCTCTCGCATGCTAAGCGAGCGCTCTACCATTTGAGCTAATTCCCCTTGACGGCGCACAAGTGCCCTGCGACAGAGTCGATTTAAAAGCACTTCCTTTTCAGTGGAACACCCTTGATTCCCACCAGCCGTTGTGAATAGATCTCGACTTGTGCAAGGTAGAAGCCCTTATTCCAATATTCGACCATTCTTCTCTGTTGCCCCTTTAGCAACAGCTCGGTGGTTCTTGGTGGTTTCTCTCTGGCGGTTTCTCTTCTCTTCTTTCCCGTGGCACGCATTGGTGGTTCAGTGGTAGAATTCTCGCCTGCCACGCGGGAGGCCCGGCTTCGATTCCCGGCCAATGCAGCTGGCTCTCCTCTTGGGCTTTCTTCGACTCAGCCCAGGGCCGAAGAAAGACAAAAGGACAGCCAGCGTCTCCCCGTCGGGGAATTGAACCCCGGTCTCCCGCGTGACAGGCGGGGATACTATCCACTATACTAACGAGGAGCTTGTCATCTCACTGTTCAGGGGACCCGTAGAGTCCAGAAAAGGAGTTGCCCGTCGACTGCTACACGGGGACCTGAAAGTAGTCTATGAATGTCTGTGGCAAAGAGAGGCAGGACTTGTCGACCGTGGCCGGTTAGCTCAGTTGGTTAGAGCGTGGTGCTAATAACGCCAAGGTCGCGGGTTCGATCCCCGTACTGGCCATTTTTAGACATTGAGCCCTGAAGTAGAAGAACTATGAGGACATGCCTCTGAAACACGTTGTTGGCTGGTAACCTTCTCGCAGAAAAGAGGCACTTTCGTCCCTGGGTGGGCTTGAACCACCAACCTTTCGGTTAACAGCCGAACGCGCTAACCAATTGCGCCACAGAGACTGCGCATGGTGCTGGAGGGGCTCAAGGATACAACGTTCAACCTACGGACAGGAGGTTGGTCGTTTGTCTCCTGCGTCCCTCTGCCGTGAACTGACAGCAACCCTGCAGGCTGCAAAAGCCCGGCTAGCTCAGTCGGTAGAGCATGAGACTCTTAATCTCAGGGTCGTGGGTTCGAGCCCCACGTTGGGCGCAGACTTTTCTCATTCGCCATGCCCAGAAAGTAGTCTATGCCAAAGACGCGGTACTCCTCGAAATAGCACAAGGTGCTGCTTGAGCAGTTGTCTGCTGCCGTGGTGAAAAGGATGTCTTACACAGCCCAAGCCACTGGAGAATGCGGGCATCGATCCCGCTACCTCTCGCATGCTAAGCGAGCGCTCTACCATTTGAGCTAATTCCCCTTGACGGCGCACAAGTGCCCTGCGACAGAGTCGATTTAAAAGCACTTCCTTTTCAGTGGAACACCCTTGATTCCCACCAGCCGTTGTGAATAGATCTCGACTTGTGCAAGGTAGAAGCCCTTATTCCAATATTCGACCATTCTTCTCTGTTGCCCCTTTAGCAACAGCTCGGTGGTTCTTGGTGGTTTCTCTCTGGCGGTTTCTCTTCTCTTCTTTCCCGTGGCACGCATTGGTGGTTCAGTGGTAGAATTCTCGCCTGCCACGCGGGAGGCCCGGCTTCGATTCCCGGCCAATGCAGCTGGCTCTCCTCTTGGGCTTTCTTCGACTCAGCCCAGGGCCGAAGAAAGACAAAAGGACAGCCACCGTCTCCCCGTCAGGGAATTGAACCCCGGTCTCCCGCGTGACAGGCGGGGATACTATCCACTATACTAACGAGGAGCTTGTCATCTCACTGTTCAGGGGACCCGTAGAGTCCAGAAAAGGAGTTGCCCGTCGACTGCTACACGGGGACCTGAAAGTAGTCTATGAATGTCTGTGGCAAAGAGAGGCAGGACTTGTCGACCGTGGCCGGTTAGCTCAGTTGGTTAGAGCGTGGTGCTAATAACGCCAAGGTCGCGGGTTCGATCCCCGTACTGGCCATTTTTAGACATTGAGCCCTGAAGTAGAAGAACTATGAGGACATGCCTCTGAAACACGTTGTTGGCTGGTAACCTTCTCGCAGAAAAGAGGCACTTTCGTCCCTGGGTGGGCTTGAACCACCAACCTTTCGGTTAACAGCCGAACGCGCTAACCAATTGCGCCACAGAGACTGCGCATGGTGCTGGAGGGGCTCAAGGATACAACGTTCAACCTACGGACAGGAGGTTGGTCGTTTGTCTCCTGCGTCCCTCTGCCGTGAACTGACAGCAACCCTGCAGGCTGCAAAAGCCCGGCTAGCTCAGTCGGTAGAGCATGAGACTCTTAATCTCAGGGTCGTGGGTTCGAGCCCCACGTTGGGCGCAGACTTTTCTCATTCGCCATGCCCAGAAAGTAGTCTATGCCAAAGACGCGGTACTCCTCGAAATAGCACAAGGTGCTGCTTGAGCAGTTGTCTGCTGCCGTGGTGAAAAGGATGTCTTACACAGCCCAAGCCACTGGAGAATGCGGGCATCGATCCCGCTACCTCTCGCATGCTAAGCGAGCGCTCTACCATTTGAGCTAATTCCCCTTGACGGCGCACAAGTGCCCTGCGACAGAGTCGATTTAAAAGCACTTCCTTTTCAGTGGAACACAGTGGTAGAATTCTCGCCTGCCACGCGGGAGGCCCGGCTTCGATTCCCGGCCAATGCAGCTGGCTCTCCTCTTGGGCTTTCTTCGACTCAGCCCAGGGCCGAAGAAAGACAAAAGGACAGCCACCGTCTCCCCGTCGGGGAATTGAACCCCGGTCTCCCGCGTGACAGGCGGGGATACTATCCACTATACTAACGAGGAGCTTGTCATCTCACTGTTCAGGGGACCCGTAGAGTCCAGAAAAGGAGTTGCCCGTCGACTGCTACACGGGGACCTGAAAGTAGTCTATGACTGTCTGTGGCAAAGAGAGGCAGGACTTGTCGACCGTGGCCGGTTAGCTCAGTTGGTTAGAGCGTGGTGCTAATAACGCCAAGGTCGCGGGTTCGATCCCCGTACTGGCCATTTTTAGACATTGAGCCCTGAAGTAGAAGAACTATGAGGACATTCCTCTGAAACACGTTGTTGGCTGGTAACCTTCTCGCAGAAAAGAGGCACTTTAGTCCCTGGGTGGGCTTGAACCACCAACCTTTCGGTTAACAGCCGAACGCGCTAACCAATTGCGCCACAGAGACTGCGCATGGTGCTGGAGGGGCTCAAGGATACAACGTTCAACCTACGGACAGGAGGTTGGTCGTTTGTCTCCTGCGTCCCTCTGCCGTGAACTGACAGCAACCCTGCAGGCTGCAAAAGCCCGGCTAGCTCAGTCGGTAGAGCATGAGACTCTTAATCTCAGGGTCGTGGGTTCGAGCCCCACGTTGGGCGCAGACTTTTCTCATTCGCCATGCCCAGAAAGTAGTCTATGCCAAAGACGCGGTACTCCTCGAAATAGCACAAGGTGCTGCTTGAGCAGTTGTCTGCTGCCGTGGTGAAAAGGATGTCTTACACAGCCCAAGCCACTGGAGAATGCGGGCATCGATCCCGCTACCTCTCGCATGCTAAGCGAGCGCTCTACCATTTGAGCTAATTCCCCTTGACGGCGCACAAGTGCCCTGCGACAGAGTCGATTTAAAAGCACTTCCTTTTCAGTGGAACACCCTTGATTCCCACCAGCCGTTGTGAATAGATCTCGACTTGTGCAAGGTAGAAGCCCTTATTCCAATATTCGACCATTCTTCTCTGTTGCCCCTTTAGCAACAGCTCGGTGGTTCTTGGTGGTTTCTCTCTGGCGGTTTCTCTTCTCTTCTTTCCCGTGGCACGCATTGGTGGTTCAGTGGTAGAATTCTCGCCTGCCACGCGGGAGGCCCGGCTTCGATTCCCGGCCAATGCAGCTGGCTCTCCTCTTGGGCTTTCTTCGACTCAGCCCAGGGCCGAAGAAAGACAAAAGGACAGCCAGCGTCTCCCCGTCGGGGAATTGAACCCCGGTCTCCCGCGTGACAGGCGGGGATACTATCCACTATACTAACGAGGAGCTTGTCATCTCACTGTTCAGGGGACCCGTAGAGTCCAGAAAAGGAGTTGCCCGTCGACTGCTACACGGGGACCTGAAAGTAGTCTATGAATGTCTGTGGCAAAGAGAGGCAGGACTTGTCGACCGTGGCCGGTTAGCTCAGTTGGTTAGAGCGTGGTGCTAATAACGCCAAGGTCGCGGGTTCGATCCCCGTACTGGCCATTTTTAGACATTGAGCCCTGAAGTAGAAGAACTATGAGGACATGCCTCTGAAACACGTTGTTGGCTGGTAACCTTCTCGCAGAAAAGAGGCACTTTCGTCCCTGGGTGGGCTTGAACCACCAACCTTTCGGTTAACAGCCGAACGCGCTAACCAATTGCGCCACAGAGACTGCGCATGGTGCTGGAGGGGCTCAAGGATACAACGTTCAACCTACGGACAGGAGGTTGGTCGTTTGTCTCCTGCGTCCCTCTGCCGTGAACTGACAGCAACCCTGCAGGCTGCAAAAGCCCGGCTAGCTCAGTCGGTAGAGCATGAGACTCTTAATCTCAGGGTCGTGGGTTCGAGCCCCACGTTGGGCGCAGACTTTTCTCATTCGCCATGCCCAGAAAGTAGTCTATGCCAAAGACGCGGTACTCCTCGAAATAGCACAAGGTGCTGCTTGAGCAGTTGTCTGCTGCCGTGGTGAAAAGGATGTCTTACACAGCCCAAGCCACTGGAGAATGCGGGCATCGATCCCGCTACCTCTCGCATGCTAAGCGAGCGCTCTACCATTTGAGCTAATTCCCCTTGACGGCGCACAAGTGCCCTGCGACAGAGTCGATTTAAAAGCACTTCCTTTTCAGTGGAACACCCTTGATTCCCACCAGCCGTTGTGAATAGATCTCGACTTGTGCAAGGTAGAAGCCCTTATTCCAATATTCGACCATTCTTCTCTGTTGCCCCTTTAGCAACAGCTCGGTGGTTCTTGGTGGTTTCTCTCTGGCGGTTTCTCTTCTCTTCTTTCCCGTGGCACGCATTGGTGGTTCAGTGGTAGAATTCTCGCCTGCCACGCGGGAGGCCCGGCTTCGATTCCCGGCCAATGCAGCTGGCTCTCCTCTTGGGCTTTCTTCGACTCAGCCCAGGGCCGAAGAAAGACAAAAGGACAGCCACCGTCTCCCCGTCGGGGAATTGAACCCCGGTCTCCCGCGTGACAGGCGGGGATACTATCCACTATACTAACGAGGAGCTTGTCATCTCACTGTTCAGGGGACCCGTAGAGTCCAGAAAAGGAGTTGCCCGTCGACTGCTACACGGGGACCTGAAAGTAGTCTATGAATGTCTGTGGCAAAGAGAGGCAGGACTTGTCGACCGTGGCCGGTTAGCTCAGTTGGTTAGAGCGTGCTGCTAATAACGCCAAGGTCGCGGGTTCGATCCCCGTACTGGCCATTTTTAGACATTGAGCCCTGAAGTAGAAGAACTATGAGGACATGCCTCTGAAACACGTTGTTGGCTGGTAACCTTCTCGCAGAAAAGAGGCACTTTCGTCCCTGGGTGGGCTTGAACCACCAACCTTTCGGTTAACAGCCGAACGCGCTAACCAATTGCGCCACAGAGACTGCGCATGGTGCTGGAGGGGCTCAAGGATACAACGTTCAACCTACGGACAGGAGGTTGGTCGTTTGTCTCCTGCGTCCCTCTGCCGTGAACTGACAGCAACCCTGCAGGCTGCAAAAGCCCGGCTAGCTCAGTCGGTAGAGCATGAGACTCTTAATCTCAGGGTCGTGGGTTCGAGCCCCACGTTGGGCGCAGACTTTTCTCATTCGCCATGCCCAGAAAGTAGTCTATGCCAAAGACGCGGTACTCCTCGAAATAGCACAAGGTGCTGCTTCAGCAGTTGTCTGCTGCCGTGGTGAAAAGGATGTCTTACACAGCCCAAGCCACTGGAGAATGCGGGCATCGATCCCGCTACCTCTCGCATGCTAAGCGAGCGCTCTACCATTTGAGCTAATTCCCCTTGACGGCGCACAAGTGCCCTGCGACAGAGTCGATTTAAAAGCACTTCCTTTTCAGTGGAACACAGTGGTAGAATTCTCGCCTGCCACGCGGGAGGCCCGGCTTCGATTCCCGGCCAATGCAGCTGGCTCTCCTCTTGGGCTTTCTTCGACTCAGCCCAGGGCCGAAGAAAGACAAAAGGACAGCCACCGTCTCCCCGTCGGGGAATTGAACCCCGGTCTCCCGCGTGACAGGCGGGGATACTATCCACTATACTAACGAGGAGCTTGTCATCTCACTGTTCAGGGGACCCGTAGAGTCCAGAAAAGGAGTTGCCCGTCGACTGCTACACGGGGACCTGAAAGTAGTCTATGAATGTCTGTGGCAAAGAGAGGCAGGACTTGTCGACCGTGGCCGGTTAGCTCAGTTGGTTAGAGCGTGGTGCTAATAACGCCAAGGTCGCAGGTTCGATCCCCGTACTGGCCATTTTTAGACATTAGCCCTGAAGTAGAAGAACTATGAGGACATGCCTCTGAAACACGTTGTTGGCTGGTAACCTTCTCGCAGAAAAGAGGCACTTTCGTCCCTGGGTGGGCTTGAACCACCAACCTTTCGGTTAACAGCCGAACGCGCTAACCAATTGCGCCACAGAGACTGCGCATGGTGCTGGAGGGGCTCAAGGATACAACGTTCAACCTACGGACAGGAGGTTGGTCGTTTGTCTCCTGCGTCCCTCTGCCGTGAACTGACAGCAACCCTGCAGGCTGCAAAAGCCCGGCTAGCTCAGTCGGTAGAGCATGAGACTCTTAATCTCAGGGTCGTGGGTTCGAGCCCCACGTTGGGCGCAGACTTTTCTCATTCGCCATGCCCAGAAAGTAGTCTATGCCAAAGACGCGGTACTCCTCGAAATAGCACAAGGTGCTGCTTGAGCAGTTGTCTGCTGCCGTGGTGAAAAGGATGTCTTACACAGCCCAAGCCACTGGAGAATGCGGGCATCGATCCCGCTACCTCTCGCATGCTAAGCGAGCGCTCTACCATTTGAGCTAATTCCCCTTGACGGCGCACAAGTGCCCTGCGACAGAGTCGATTTAAAAGCACTTCCTTTTCAGTGGAACACCCTTGATTCCCACCAGCCGTTGTGAATAGATCTCGACTTGTGCAAGGTAGAAGCCCTTATTCCAATATTCAACCATTCTTCTCTGTTGCCCCTTTAGCAACAGCTCGGTGGTTCTTGGTGGTTTCTCTCTGGCGGTTTCTCTTCTCTTCTTTCCCGTGGCACGCATTGGTGGTTCAGTGGTAGAATTCTCGCCTGCCACGCGGGAGGCCCGGCTTCGATTCCCGGCCAATGCAGCTGGCTCTCCTCTTGGGCTTTCTTCGACTCAGCCCAGGGCCGAAGAAAGACAAAAGGACAGCCACCGTCTCCCCGTCGGGGAATTGAACCCCGGTCTCCCGCGTGACAGGCGGGGATACTATCCACTATACTAACGAGGAGCTTGTCATCTCACTGTTCAGGGGACCCGTAGAGTCCAGAAAAGGAGTTGCCCGTCGACTGCTACACGGGGACCTGAAAGTAGTCTATGAATGTCTGTGGCAAAGAGAGGCAGGACTTGTCGACCGTGGCCGGTTAGCTCAGTTGGTTAGAGCGTGGTGCTAATAACGCCAAGGTCGCGGGTTCGATCCCCGTACTGGCCATTTTTAGACATTGAGCCCTGAAGTAGAAGAACTATGAGGACATGCCTCTGAAACACGTTGTTGGCTGGTAACCTTCTCGCAGAAAAGAGGCACTTTCGTCCCTGGGTGGGCTTGAACTACCAACCTTTCGGTTAACAGCCGAACGCGCTAACCAATTGCGCCACAGAGACTGCGCATGGTGCTGGTGGGGCTCAAGGATACAACGTTCAACCTACGGACAGGAGGTTGGTCGTTTGTCTCCTGCGTCCCTCTGCCGTGAACTGACAGCAACCCTGCAGGCTGCAAAAGCCCGGCTAGCTCAGTCGGTAGAGCATGAGACTCTTAATCTCAGGGTCGTGGGTTCGAGCCCCACGTTGGGCGCAGACTTTTCTCATTCGCCATGCCCAGAAAGTAGTCTATGCCAAAGACGCGGTACTCCTCGAAATAGCACAAGATGCTGCTTGAGCAGTTGTCTGCTGCCGTGGTGAAAAGGATGTCTTACACAGCCCAAGCCACTGGAGAATGCGGGCATCGATCCCGCTACCTCTCGCTTGCGCCTGCTGTCTCCTGTGAACTTCGCTAAAGTGAGCCCAAAGTAAGCCCACCTTAGCCAATCACGTTTCCTCCCCTGTGGCTTACTTTGCCAAAGTAAGCCCACCTTGGCTTACTTTTGACCAATCACGTCTCCAGCTGTGGGCTGACTTTCAGCCGCTCCGTTCTCGCGCTCGTTCTCGCGCTGCTTTTCACCCATCCCTGCTGATGTAAGTTGAATTCACTGAAGAAAAAAAGAGAAGAGGTACATTAAAGAAAAAAGAGAAGAGGTAAGTCGAATTTTACTCTCTGTCATTGAATGTGAACAGTACGATTTTCTACGATTAATAAAGAGCAAAAGGTGTCGCTAAAGTAAATACAAAATATAATTACGTGCTAAGGTTAGCCTGCTTTGAGATAACATTAGTTCGCTGCTAATTAATTTGGTTGCAAGAGCTGACAGGCATTATGTTTGAGGTAGTTATGTAATTATGTGCTAAAGAATGAATGAACATCATAATAGTTGTGGTTTTGTGTGTGGGTTTTCATGTTATTACATGATTATATATCGTCAGCTGTGGTACTGACGCTAACTGTGTGTCACCAATTGGCTAGCAACACTAACGATTTGTGGTGAAATGACGCGTCAAATTATACATTTTCATGATCGTTTTGTAAAAGAATATTTATAGTTTTCATGTCGTGACGTTAAATAGTCTTGTCAGTCCGTTTTTTGTCAATGTGTTTATAAGATAGCTATACCTCAGTAAAGTCTAATTCGCTTAGTTGCAAGAGCTGACAGGCATTATGTTTGAGGTAGTTATGCAATGATGTGCTAAAGAATGAATGAACATCATAATAGTTGTGGTTTTGTGAGTGGGTTTTCATGTTATTACATGATTATATATCGTCAGCTGTGGTACTGACGCTAACTGTGTCACCAATTGGCTAGCAACACTAACGATTTGTGGTGAAATGACGCGTCAAATTATACATTTACATGATCGTTTTGTAAAAGAATATTTATAGTTTTCATGTCGTGACGTTAAATAGTCTTGTCAGTCCGTTTTTTGTCAATGTGTTTATAAGATAGCTATACCTCAGTAAAGTCTAATTCGCTTAGTTGTAAGAGCTGACAGGCATTATGTTTGAGGTAGTTATGCAATTATGTGCTAAAGAATGAATGAACATCATAATAGTTGTGGTTTTGTGAGTGGGTTTTCATGTTATTACATGATTATATATCGTCAGCTGTGGTACTGACGCTAACTGTGTGTCACCTATTGGCTAGCAACACTAACGATTTGTGGTGAAATGACGCGTCAAATTATACATTTTCATGATCGTTTTGTAAAAGAATATTTATAGTTTTCATGTCGTGACGTTAAATAGTCTTGTCAGTCCGTTTTTTGTCAATGTGTTACTAGAGGTAACAGTCTTTCTTATTTTCTTTCAGAAAATGTATGCATATCCGGTTTTTCAACGCCAGTCACCCAGGTCAACCAGACTCTCCATGGCACCGTCAGAGGAGGCAAGGGCCGGTGGAAATGTCTGCTCAGGAAGGGCTAAACCCAAAGAGGAGGTGCTGGAAGAGGCCAGTACGTTTGTCACTGGCTATGGTGGAGACCCAGCTGATGAGTTTCTTGTACTGGCTCACTGCAAGCTGCAGTTTGGCATGTACCAGGGCCAGAGATTCAGATGGCTCCTGGAGAACAGTCTTGGCTATGCACTATATTTAGTGCATAGTTTTTCAAAGGAAAGAGCACAGGCAACCCCTCTATCTGAAAATAAACAGCTGTTACTGAAGTACACTTGTCGCATCAGAGAGTTTTCACAGGAACTGGAGAGGTTCAGTAAGAAGCAGGAAATGCAGGCTAAAGCCCAGGAAACTGGAGACCAGGGCTTTTTGATGGTGGCGTGGGGAGAATTCGCTGGTCGCTCCATGAAGGATGTTTATGAGGACCAGAGCAAGGCGGCCCAGGCCCTCATCAAGTACCTGGTTACAGCTCCTGACCGGCCCAACACCAACATGGCCATTTTCAAGGCATATGTCTTGAAGAGACGAGCATCTGCAGCCTCCAGCACCTCTGCACTTTCCTCTGCAGCCTCCAGCACCTCTGCACTCCCATCTGCAGCCTCCAGCACCTCTGCACTTTCCTCTGCAGCCTCCAGAACCTCTGCACTCCCATCTGCAGCCTCCAGCACCTCTGCACTTTCCTCTGCAGCCTCCAGCACCTCTGCACTCCCATCTGCAGCCTCCAGCACCTCTGCACTTTCCTCTGCAGCCTCCAGTACCTCTGCACTCCCATCTGCAGCCTCCAGCACCTCTGCACTCCCATCTGCAGCCTCTGTGAAAGCGCTGATGGCGCGTGGCAAACATTTGTCTCCCTCACAGCTGGCGAAAAAGATCATGTCACCAGTTAAACCCTGTGAGTAGGAGTTTGAATTCTAGCAGTTCTACACGTACAGCTTTACAAGTTTACCTGACCTTTTTAAATTCAGCAGTTCTACATGTATAGATTTACTAATTTTCCTGACTTTTTTTCAGCTCCAGCACCCCAGCGCACCTTGCATCCTCGTTCGAAACCCCTGTCACAACGGCAGCTTTTCCCTTCTGGTAAGTATGCACCATCTTGCATACATTTGTGTCTTGTGTACTGTTAACAGTAGGCTAATAGCGTTAACATTTGTTCTCCAGGCGCCTGTGGGGATGGTGATGATGATGAGGAACATATACTTGCTGCATCACAATGCGAAGCACAGCTAAATACAGGTGTGGCATATGACACAAATGTCAATAAACATTCTCACAATATTTGCATGTTATTATTTTAGTATACGTGTGTATATATACTGCATTTATGGCATATTAATTTAATATCAAACACAAGTCAACCAAATTGTTTTTCTGCCCTGCTTCATTAGCTCTTGCAACCACTGCCGATCCCCCTCCAGCAGCGATAGCAGATCATCAGCCACCAGCTGAGCTTCCAAGTCACTGGAAGGATCAGCTTCCGCCTTTCCAGCAGGAGTGGATTCGGCACACGCTGTTCAAGGCCAACCCAAAAACTGGCAAGCCAGAACTAGTGGCCCCGCTGCAACTGTGGTGGCATCCTCCTCAGCCCGTCCGCATTTACACCCAGCCTCCCGCCTCACCTGACCACTTCTTCTGTCGGCCATTGTTCCTTTGGATGCCCCAGAAGATGTGGAAGTTTCCTCTTGCCTGTGTTCACCCTGCCTGTGGCAAGCACAGACTTACAGCAGCAGGGCTGTACCAAACAGTCCGCAAGGTGTTGGCAATTGACGGGTGGTATGACCTTGCCACTGAGTACCTGGAGTGCAAGCGCTGCAAAAAAAAGTATCCTGCCTGGTCCGAGGACATCTTAGGCCAGCTGGATATGGGTCACCGCAGCTACTTTCCAGCTTTGCTTACATACAGGTAATTCATCATGAATGTCGATCATTATTAGGTGCTTGTATTTGTGTTATCTTTTAGACATTACTCTCTTTCCTTTCCTTAGATACTCATGTGACATCCGGGTGCTGAGGATGATGAGGGAGAGGACAATGGGCAACAGTGTGACTCAACTGTTCAAAAAGCTGCAGGAACAACACAGCGAAGCATGGATGCAGCGTGTCCTGCAGTACCTGACAGCTTGTGAGCCATTCTCAAGGTCCTCTGTTGCGCGCCCCCCTGCATTCGCTGAACCTCCCCTCTTACCTGCCCTTCCCAAACCCAAGTGGATGTTAGCAGTGTATGCCAGGGATGTTTTAGGACGCCTGCCTGAGGTGAAGGCCAAAATAACATCTGTCTTTGGCTCTGTCCTCAAGATGGACTCCACAAAAAAGGTATCACAGCCCTGTTTATATCCAGTATTTTGAGTGCATACATAGTGAACACAGTTTTAAAACTCTTATCTTTTCTAAATAGGTCACCAAGAAACTTGCTGGTGCTGCTGCAGGTACAGCTGCCTGGTGCACCAATGTGGGGAACGAGCACGGTCAAGTGCTTGTCTCGGTCCTGACAGCCGGCGAGGGACATGCGCTGGACGCTATGGCAGCTGGCCTAATGAAGCGCTACAGGGGAGCTGGAGAGGCGGCACCAAAAGTTATGTACGTGGACAGAGACTGCTGCGGTCAGCATGGCCCTTGCCGGGTGAATGCCATGTTTGCCGAGTGGGAGAGGCTTCAGGTGCGCCTTGACATATGGCATTTCATGCGCCGGTTTGCTGCAGGCGTCACAACAGAGGCTCATCCCATGTACGGCACTTTCATGGCACGCCTGTCCACGTGCATTTTTGAGTGGGATCCGGAGGATGTTGTTGCTCTTCGCCGTGCCAAGGAGGGCGAGCTGGCAGCAGAGAGGGTTGGCCACCTCTCGGAGAAGGCGCTTAACACTCGCATCACCCGGAGGGAGTTGGCTCTGCACTGCAGGAGGACGACCAGAGGGGTGGAGGAGACCACGAGACTGATCGGGTCATTGATCAGTCTGTTTGACAGTGCAAGTGGGAAGGACACTCTGGGCGTTCCTCTGCTGGAGCACGATCGGATCCAGCAGATATGGCAGGAGCAGCAGAAACACGTGCGCTGTATCCAGGACCCAGAGGACTTCCCGCTCTACACCCAAACAGGCACCCTGAAGAAAGGTGGTGTGGAGCTGTGCTGCTACAGGTGTGCCCGTGGTATCTTCTGGAAGGCCTGATGCGCTGGAATGATGACCGGATGGAGAGCGCCGTAAAAGGAGCACCTTCCATCCGCTCTTATGGCAGTGCTCTGAGAGAGGCAGTGGACCAGCTCAGCCAAAAGGTGCTCAGGAGATGCTGGGATGAGCGTTATCGCACCCCTGGAGCATACACAGGCAAGAAATGATCCCCCATTCAACATGAAAAAGAACACGTTAATGAATGAATTTGTTCTTTAGTAACACTGGTTATAAATCAATAATGTATTAGATATTATGAATATTTTCTTTTTTCTGTTTTGTTTTTGTAGGTGAATTGCTGGGAATTGAGTACCTGTACGACCAGACTGGCAAAACCCTGACTCCAGTGCTCCAGAACCCAGAGGAGGAGGAGGATAGGCTGGTGGAGGAAGTGATGGATGAGGAAGCACAAGATGAGGGGTTTGAAGACGAGACCGCGGAGGACATCACAGTTCCCGTCCTTCATGAGGATGACCCCTGCCGTGATCTGGGATCGTTGAGGACGAGTCCTCAGGCCTCCCCGTCTCAAGCCCCTGCATCACCTGCTGATCTGCCATCACGTGATGGAGGACAACATCCTGCTGCCGCCTCTGCAGTACCGCCCGACACTTCTCAGGCTGCACAGGAGGGTGACACCAGTATGTCCAACGAGGCTCAGGTAAGACACTTGAATGGCTATTTCAATCCAATCGCAATGACATTTTATTTCACATACATTACTCCTAATTTATTTATGTATTAGGGAGAAGTCATTGGACCACATGGGATCGCTGGGTGGGACAAGGTCCAGCATTTAGCGACTTACCTGGTGGGTCTCCGTGAGGCTTCCTACATCAATCCGCTGCAGGTGACCCAGGTCATCAAACTGTGGAATGAGCTCCCGGAAGGCGACCAGAAGAGGGTTGTCTACCAGCCACGACACCAGCAGCAACTAACAAGTGGCCGTTTTAAGGCACCCAAGCGGAAGCGGTCTGGAGTCACACCGGGTGTGGAGAGTGTCAAGCGTTGCTTGATCGGACATCCTGGGGGGCCCGCTCAGTGGCCCAACACCAGCCGCTTGGTGGAGGCCATGTGCATAAAGCTGTGCACTTTGCACAAGACACCCACCAGGAAGGCTGGAGGTTCCACCCCCAGATGGACGAAAATTCTCTCTGATTACCACCACATCCGGGACTTAGTGCTTAGCTCTAGTGTTGTAGAAGACACAGAGATCCAGCTCTTTGAGCTAAATCAGAGGACACTCATTCAATGGTAGGTCAGGCACATTATTTACCTCAAATTGACTAGAATAATTCTCTAATTAATACATATCTAACACATATGATCTTCTCTCAGGTTTCAACGGCGGCAGAAGAACCAGGAGCTGAGTGTCCTTTCTCAGGGAATGGCTCCACCCAACCCCATTCCTGTGGCCCCGGCCCAGCTTCCACCACCGAAGGAGAAACTGCAGCTCCTTCCTTCGACATCAGGCCCCCAACATGTATTTGTCCTCCCTCCAAATCTGGAAGGACAGGCTCCTGTTCTGCGGCCAGGCAGACGGCCAGCGGCTGAGCGCCCCATCGCACTTCTCCCCACTGCACCATCATACACTGCACAGCCCTGGACACTCCTCCTCAACCCAGCTCCACTTGCTCCTGCGCCTGCTGCTCCTCCTGTGTCCCGGGCACTCCTCCTCAACCTAGCTCCACTTGCTCCTGCTGCTCCTCCTGTGTCCCAGGCACTCCTCCTCAACCCAGCTCCACTTGCTCCTGCTGCTCCTCCTGTGTCCCAGGCACTCCTCCTCAACCCAGCTCCACTTGCTCCTGCTGCTCCTCCTGTGTCCCGGTACACACAGAGGAACAGGCGGCGGCGGGCCCGTGAGGAAGAAAGTGGAGCCAGCAAGCGGCCTTACAATAGAAAGGTTACCTTTAACACCTGTAGCCTGTGTAACTGCCCCAAAACAAATGAGTACGGGCATAGCCGTCATGGCAGTGCCACATTTTGCTCTCGTACCACACAGGGCAAATCTCTCGAAGAGTGGTTGGCAGAGCAGAGAGCACAAAAATAGGTTTTGCTTGTGTATAGATATTGTATATAACTGTTTTGCTTGTATATATTGTATATTGTGTGTTTGCGTAAAGTTCCTTGTATGGTATGTATATAGTTTTTCTGAAGTGTGTGTTTTTACCTATTGTGTTCAAGTACATTAAATCTGATCCTATCAACATTTAAGACTCTGTCTGTGCATCAGCAAAAAGGTCCATATTGTCCCATACTCTTTGAAGGCACATTTTATTGTTATTATCATTACATTAACAGATACAGACACCAAAATAAACATTACAAGTCATTGGGGGGACATATGTTCTTAAAGCCAAAGCAATGTTCTTCCTTTCAGAAATGAAAGGTGTGTCCATAAATTAAAGTAGGAGGTATTAACTAATTTGGTCTAATTTAATTAAGTGTTTGTCTGGGGTCCTGGCTCCGGGACATCTCATACAACCATTGATCTCCAGCTGTCTTTAAGCCCCTGGACAAAAGACAGGATCTACCTTGATGTTCCAGTCAAACATCAAATGGTCAGGAAGTGTGAAGGAAGCAGGCCTGACGCTCCGTCTGTGAGACCCGTCTGATCCTATCAACATTTAAGACTCTGTCTGTGCATCAGCAAAAAGGTCCATATTGTCCCATAGTCTTTGAGGGCACATTTTATTGTTATTATCATTACATCAACAGATACAGACACCAAAATAAACATTACAAAGACTGATGCCATAGCATTTCATGCCATTGTATTGATTCATACATCTTATTTTGTGTTTATTATGATAATTATTTGGCAATGTGACACGTAAATGTCCTTTGATTGGATACTGAGGCAGACTGATGCAGTGCCTCAGTGCTCAGTTTAGTTGGCGAATGCAAAAACGTACACGTAGCGAAAACGTACATTTCAGTTTATTTTCAACCGACAATGGCTGAAGGAGGAGGAGATAAAGATTAGCCAAAGCAATGTTCTTCATAATAAACACAAATTAAGTTGTATGAATCAATACAATGGCATGAAATTGCTATGGCATCAGTCTTTGGGGGCACACTTTATTATTATTATTATTATTATTATTATTATATTTATAAGGCTGCCTCTTCCGTTCAGCGTCTGTAGAGCTAAATTAACTAAATTAGTGTCCGGCAGTTCGCAGCTTCGAATCCAGCTCACGGCGGGTGACTCGATAAACATATAAATCAAAATCTTCCACAACGCCCAGAAATGTCGTCTGAATGTAGTTGCATGACAGAATATCTCTGTTATTTAATTATTATACACTTCCCCGTATTTTCCGTGTGTTTTTATGCTTGCGCGAGGGAGCGAAAAGATCGGCTCCCTGCCTTTGCGCAGCGAGCGCTCTACCATTTGAGCTAATTCCCCTTGACGGCGCACAAGTGCCCTGCGACAGAGTCGATTTAAAAGCACTTCCTTTTCAGTGGAACACAGTGGTAGAATTCTCGCCTGCCACGCGGGAGGCCCGGCTTCGATTCCCGGCCAATGCAGCTGGCTCTCCTCTTGGGCTTTCTTCGACTCAGCCCAGGGCCGAAGAAAGACAAAAGGACAGCCACCGTCTCCCCGTCGGGGAATTGAACCCCGGTCTCCCGCGTGACAGGCGGGGATACTATCCACTATACTAAGGAGGAGCTTGTCATCTCACTGTTCAGGGGACCCGTAGAGTCCAGAAAAGGAGTTGCCCGTCGACTGCTACACGGGGACCTGAAAGTAGTCTATGAATGTCTGTGGCAAAGAGAGGCAGGACTTGTCGACCGTGGCCGGTTAGCTCAGTTGGTTAGAGCGTGGTGCTAATAACGCCAAGGTCGCAGGTTCGATCCCCGTACTGGCCATTTTTAGACATTGAGCCCTGAAGTAGAAGAACTATGAGGACATGCCTCTGAAACACGTTGTTGGCTGGTAACCTTCTCGCAGAAAAGAGGCACTTTCGTCCCTGGGTGGGCTTGAACCACCAACCTTTCGGTTAACAGCCGAACGCGCTAACCAATTGCGCCACAGAGACTGCGCATGGTGCTGGAGGGGCTCAAGGATACAACGTTCAACCTACGG
>NC_137920.1:3157732-3267732 GCF_963457725.1 Sprattus sprattus | reverse complement strand
TTACACAGCCCAAGCCACTGGAGAATGCGGGCATCGATCCCGCTACCTCTCGCATGCTAAGCGAGCGCTCTACCATTTGAGCTAATTCCCCTTGACGGCGCACAAGTGCCCTGCGACAGAGTCGATTTAAAAGCACTTCCTTTTCAGTGGAACACCCTTGATTCCCACCAGCCGTTGTGAATAGATCTCGACTTGTGCAAGGTAGAAGCCCTTATTCCAATATTCGACCATTCTTCTCTGTTGCCCCTTTAGCAACAGCTCGGTGGTTCTTGGTGGTTTCTCTCTGGCGGTTTCTCTTCTCTTCTTTCCCGTGGCACGCATTGGTGGTTCAGTGGTAGAATTCTCGCCTGCCACGCGGGAGGCCCGGCTTCGATTCCCGGCCAATGCAGCTGGCTCTCCTCTTGGGCTTTCTTCGACTCAGCCCAGGGCCGAAGAAAGACAAAAGGACAGCCAGCGTCTCCCCGTCGGGGAATTGAACCCCGGTCTCCCGCGTGACAGGCGGGGATACTATCCACTATACTAACGAGGAGCTTGTCATCTCACTGTTCAGGGGACCCGTAGAGTCCAGAAAAGGAGTTGCCCGTCGACTGCTACACGGGGACCTGAAAGTAGTATATGAATGTCTGTGGCAAAGAGAGGCAGGACTTGTCGACCGTGGCCGGTTAGCTCAGTTGGTTAGAGCGTGGTGCTAATAACGCCAAGGTCGCGGGTTCGATCCCCGTACTGGCCATTTTTAGACATTGAGCCCTGAAGTAGAAGAACTATGAGGACATTCCTCTGAACAGCCGAACGCGCTAACCAATTGCGCCACAGAGACTGCGCATGGTGCTGGAGGGGCTCAAGGATACAACGTTCAACCTACGGACAGGAGGTTGGTCGTTTGTCTCCTGCGTCCCTCTGCCGTGAACTGACAGCAACCCTGCAGGCTGCAAAAGCCCGGCTAGCTCAGTCGGTAGAGCATGAGACTCTTAATCTCAGGGTCGTGGGTTCGAGCCCCACGTTGGGCGCAGACTTTTCTCATTCGCCATGCCCAGAAAGTAGTCTATGCCAAAGACGCGGTACTCCTCGAAATAGCACAAGGTGCTGCTTGAGCAGTTGTCTGCTGCCGTGGTGAAAAGGATGTCTTACACAGCCCAAGCCACTGGAGAATGCGGGCATCGATCCCCCTACCTCTCGCATGCTAAGCGAGCGCTCTACCATTTGAGCTAATTCCCCTTGACGGCGCACAAGTGCCCTGCGACAGAGTCAATTTAAAAGCACTTCCTTTTCAGTGGAACACAGTGGTAGAATTCTCGCCTGCCACGCGGGAGGCCCGGCTTCGATTCCCGGCCAGTGCAGCTGGCTCTCCTCTTGGGCTTTCTTCGACTCAGCCCAGGGCCGAAGAAAGACAAAAGGACAGCCACCGTCTCCCCGTCGGGGAATTGAACCCCGGTCTCCCGCGTGACAGGCGGGGATACTATCCACTATACTAACGAGGAGCTTGTCATCTCACTGTTCAGGGGACCCGTAGAGTCCAGAAAAGGAGTTGCCCGTCGACTGCTACACGGGGACCTGAAAGTAGTCTATGAATGTCTGTGGCAAAGAGAGGCAGGACTTGTCGACCGTGGCCGGTTAGCTCAGTTGGTTAGAGCGTGGTGCTAATAACGCCAAGGTCGCGGGTTCGATCCCCGTACTGGCCATTTTTAGACATTGAGCCCTGAAGTAGAAGAACTATGAGGACATTCCTCTGAAACACGTTGTTGGCTGGTAACCTTCTCGCAGAAAAGAGGCACTTTCGTCCCTGGGTGGGCTTGAACCACCAACCTTTCGGTTAACAGCCGAACGCGCTAACCAATTGCGCCACAGAGACTACGCATGGTGCTGGAGGGGCTCAAGGATACAACGTTCAACCTACGGACAGGAGGTTGGTCGTTTGTCTCCTGCGTCCCTCTGCCGTGAACTGACAGCAACCCTGCAGGCTGCAAAAGCCCGGCTAGCTCAGTCGGTAGAGCATGAGACTCTTAATCTCAGGGTCGTGGGTTCGAGCCCCACGTTGGGCGCAGACTTTTCTCATTCGCCATGCCCAGAAAGTAGTCTATGCCAAAGACGCGGTACTCCTCGAAATAGCACAAGGTGCTGCTTGAGCAGTTGTCTGCTGCCGTGGTGAAAAGGATGTCTTACACAGCCCAAGCCACTGGAGAATGCGGGCATCGATCCCGCTACCTCTCGCATGCTAAGCGAGCGCTCTACCATTTGAGCTAATTCCCCTTGACGGCGCACAAGTGCCCTGCGACAGAGTCGATTTAAAAGCACTTCCTTTTCAGTGGAACACCCTTGATTCCCACCAGCCGTTGTGAATAGATCTCGACTTGTGCAAGGTAGAAGCCCTTATTCCAATATTCGACCATTCTTCTCTGTTGCCCCTTTAGCAACAGCTCGGTGGTTCTTGGTGGTTTCTCTCTGGCGGTTTCTCTTCTCTTCTTTCCCGTGGCACGCATTGGTGGTTCAGTGGTAGAATTCTCGCCTGCCACGCGGGAGGCCCGGCTTCGATTCCCGGCCAATGCAGCTGGCTCTCCTCTTGGGCTTTCTTCGACTCAGCCCAGGGCCGAAGAAAGACAAAAGGACAGCCAGCGTCTCCCCGTCGGGGAATTGAACCCCGGTCTCCCGCGTGACAGGCGGGGATACTATCCACTATACTAACGAGGAGCTGGTCATCTCACTGTTCAGGGGACCCGTAGAGTCCAGAAAAGGAGTTGCCCGTCGACTGCTACACGGGGACCTGAAAGTAGTCTATGAATGTCTGTGGCAAAGAGAGGCAGGACTTGTCGACCGTGGCCGGTTAGCTCAGTTGGTTAGAGCGTGGTGCTAATAACGCCAAGGTCGCGGGTTCGATCCCCGTACTGGCCATTTTTAGACATTGAGCCCTGAAGTAGAAGAACTATGAGGACATGCCTCTGAAACACGTTGTTGGCTGGTAACCTTCTCGCAGAAAAGAGGCACTTTCGTCCCTGGGTGGGCTTGAACCACCAACCTTTCGGTTAACAGCCGAACGCGCTAACCAATTGCGCCACAGAGACTGCGCATGGTGCTGGAGGGGCTCAAGGATACAACGTTCAACCTACGGACAGGAGGTTGGTCGTTTGTCTCCTGCGTCCCTCTGCCGTGAACTGACAGCAACCCTGCAGGCTGCAAAAGCCCGGCTAGCTCAGTCGGTAGAGCATGAGACTCTTAATCTCAGGGTCGTGGGTTCGAGCCCCACGTTGGGCGCAGACTTTTCTCATTCGCCATGCCCAGAAAGTAGTCTATGCCAAAGACGCGGTACTCCTCGAAATAGCACAAGGTGCTGCTTGAGCAGTTGTCTGCTGCCGTGGTGAAAAGGATGTCTTACACAGCCCAAGCCACTGGAGAATGCGGGCATCGATCCCCCTACCTCTCGCATGCTAAGCGAGCGCTCTACCATTTGAGCTAATTCCCCTTGACGGCGCACAAGTGCCCTGCGACAGAGTCGATTTAAAAGCACTTCCTTTTCAGTGGAACACAGTGGTAGAATTCTCGCCTGCCACGCGGGAGGCCCGGCTTCGATTCCCGGCCAATGCAGCTGGCTCTCCTCTTGGGCTTTCTTCGACTCAGCCCAGGGCCGAAGAAAGACAAAAGGACAGCCACCGTCTCCCCGTCGGGGAATTGAACCCCGGTCTCCCGCGTGACAGGCGGGGATACTATCCACTATACTAACGAGGAGCTTGTCATCTCACTGTTCAGGGGACCCGTAGAGTCCAGAAAAGGAGTTGCCCGTCGACTGCTACACGGGGACCTGAAAGTAGTCTATGAATGTCTGTGGCAAAGAGAGGCAGGACTTGTCGACCGTGGCCGGTTAGCTCAGTTGGTTAGAGCGTGGTGCTAATAACGCCAAGGTCGCGGGTTCGATCCCCGTACTGGCCATTTTTAGACATTGAGCCCTGAAGTAGAAGAACTATGAGGACATTCCTCTGAAACACGTTGTTGGCTGGTAACCTTCTCGCAGAAAAGAGGCACTTTCGTCCCTGGGTGGGCTTGAACCACCAACCTTTCGGTTAACAGCCGAACGCGCTAACCAATTGCGCCACAGAGACTGCGCATGGTGCTGGAGGGGCTCAAGGATACAACGTTCAACCTACGGACAGGAGGTTGGTCGTTTGTCTCCTGCGTCCCTCTGCCGTGAACTGACAGCAACCCTGCAGGCTGCAAAAGCCCGGCTAGCTCAGTCGGTAGAGCATGAGACTCTTAATCTCAGGGTCGTGGGTTCGACCCCCACGTTGGGCGCAGACTTTTCTCATTCGCCATGCCCAGAAAGTAGTCTATGCCAAAGACGCGGTACTCCTCGAAATAGCACAAGGTGCTGCTTGAGCAGTTGTCTGCTGCCGTGGTGAAAAGGATGTCTTACACAGCCCAAGCCACTGGAGAATGCGGGCATCGATCCCGCTACCTCTCGCTTGCGCCTGCTGTCTCCTGTGAACTTCGCCAAAGTGAGCCCAAAGTAAGCCCACCTTAGCCAATCACGTTTCCTCCTCTGTGGCTTACTTTGCCAAAGTAAGCCCACCTTGGCTTACTTTTGACCAATCACGTCTCCAGCTGTGGGCTGACTTTCAGCCGCTCCGTTCTCGCGCTCGTTCTCGCGCTGCTTTTCACCCATCCCTGCTGATGTAAGTTGAATTCACTGAAGAAAAAAAGAGAAGAGGTACATTAAAGAAAAAAGAGAAGAGGTAAGTCGAATTTTACTCTCTGTCATTGAATGTGAACAGTACGATTTTCTACGATTAATAAAGAGCAAAAGGTGTCGCTAAAGTAAATACAAAATATAATTACGTGCTAAGGTTAGCCTGCTTTGAGATAACATTAGTTCGCTGCTAATTCATTTGGTTGCAAGAGCTGACAGGCATTATGTTTGAGGTAGTTATGTAATTATGTGCTAAAGAATGAATGAACATCATAATAGTTGTGGTTTTGTGTGTGGGTTTTCATGTTATTACATGATTATATATCGTCAGCTGTGGTACTGACGCTAACTGTGTGTCACCAATTGGCTAGCAACACTAACGATTTGTGGTGAAATGACGCGCCAAATTATACATTTACATGATCGTTTTGTAAACGAATATTTATAGTTTTCATGTCGTGACGTTAAATAGTCTTGTCAGTCCGTTTTTTGTCAATGTGTTTATAAGATAGCTATACCTCAGTAAAGTCTAATTCGCTTAGTTGCAAGAGCTGACAGGCATTATGTTTGAGGTAGTTATGTAATTATGTGCTAAAGAATGAATGAACATCATAATAGTTGTGGTTTTGTGTGTGGGTTTTCATGTTATTACATGATTATATATCGTCAGCTGTGGTACTGACGCTAACTGTGTCACCAATTGGCTAGCAACACTAACGATTTGTGGTGAAATGACGCGTCAAATTATACATTTACATGATCGTTTTGTAAAAGAATATTTATAGTTTTCATGTCGTGACGTTAAATAGTCTTGTCAGTCCGTTTTTTGTCAATGTGTTACTAGAGGTAACAGTCTTTCTTATTTTCTTTCAGAAAATGTATGCATATCCGGTTTTTCAACGCCAGTCACCCAGGTCAACCAGACTCTCCATGGCACCGTCAGAGGAGGCAAGGGCCGGTGGAAATGTCTGCTCAGGAAGGGCTAAACCCAAAGAGGAGGTGCTGGAAGAGGCCAGTACGTTTGTCACTGGCTATGGTGGAGACCCAGCTGATGAGTTTCTTGTACTGGCTCACTGCAAGCTGCAGTTTGGCATGTACCAGGGCCAGAGATTCAGATGGCTCCTGGAGAACAGTCTTGGCTATGCACTATATTTAGTGCATAGTTTTTCAAAGGAAAGAGCACAGGCAACCCCTCTATCTGAAAATAAACAGCTGTTACTGAAGTACACTTGTCGCATCAGAGAGTTTTCACAGGAACTGGAGAGGTTCAGTAAGAAGCAGGAAATGCAGGCTAAAGCACAGGAAACTGGAGACCAGGGCTTTTTGATGGTGGCGTGGGGAGAATTCGCTGGTCGCTCCATGAAGGATGTTTATGAGGACCAGAGCAAGGCGGCCCAGGCCCTCATCAAGTACCTGGTTACAGCTCCTGACCGGCCCAACACCAACATGGCCATTTTCAAGGCATATGTCTTGAAGAGACGAGCATCTGCAGCCTCCAGCACCTCTGCACTTTCCTCTGCAGCCTCCAGAACCTCTGCACTCCCATCTGCAGCCTCCAGCACCTCTGCACTTTCCTCTGCAGCCTCCAGTACCTCTGCACTCCCATCTGCAGCCTCCAGAACCTCTGCACTTTCCTCTGCAGCCTCCAGTACCTCTGCACTCCCATCTGCAGCCTCCAGCACCTCTGCACTCCAATCTGCAGCCTCTGTGAAAGCGCTGATGGCGCGTGGCAAACATTTGTCTCCCTCACAGCTGGCGAAAAAGATCATGTCACCAGTTAAACCCTGTGAGTAGGAGTTTGAATTCTAGCAGTTCTACACGTACAGCTTTACTAGTTTACCTGACCTTTTTAAATTCAGCAGTTCTACATGTATAGATTTACTAATTTTCCTGACTTTTTTTTCAGCTCCAGCACCCCAGCGCACCTTGCATCCTCGTTCGAAACCCCTGTCACAACGGCAGCTTTTCCCTTCTGGTAAGTATGCACCATCTTGCATACATTTGTGTCTTGTGTACTGTTAACAGTAGGCTAATAGCGTTAACATTTGTTCTCCAGGCGCCTGTGGGGATGGTGATGATGATGAGGAACATATACTTGCTGCATCACAATGCGAAGCACAGCTAAATACAGGTGTGGCATATGACACAAATGTCAATAAACATTCTCACAATATTTGCATGTTATTATTTTAGTATACGTGTGTATATATACTGCATTTATGGCATATTAATTTAATATCAAACACAAGTCAACCAGATTGTTTTTCTGCCCTGCTTCATTTCTCCTTCATTAGCTCTTGCAACCACTGCCAATCCCCCTCCAGCAGCGATAGCAGATCATCAGCCACCAGCTGAGCTTCCAAGTCACTGGAAGGATCAGCTTCCGCCTTTCCAGCAGGAGTGGATTCGGCACACGCTGTTCAAGGCCAACCCAAAAACTGGCAAGCCAGAACTAGTGACCCCGCTGCAACTGTGGTGGCATCCTCCTCAGCCCGTCCGCATTTACACCCAGCCTCCCGCCTCACCTGACCACTTCTTCTGTCGGCCATTGTTCCTTTGGATGCCCCAGAAGATGTGGAAATTTCCTCTTGCCTGTGTTCACCCTGCCTGTGGCAAGCACAGACTTACAGCAGCAGGGCTGTACCAAACAGTCCGCAAGGTGTTGGCAATTGACGGGTGGTATGACCTTGCCACTGAGTACCTGGAGTGCAAGCGCTGCAAAAAAAAGTATCCTGCCTGGTCCGAGGACATCTTAGGCCAGCTGGATATGGGTCACCGCAGCTACTTTCCAGCTTTGCTTACATACAGGTAATTCATCATGAATGTCGATCATTATTAGGTGCTTGTATTTGTGTTATCTTTTAGACATTACTCTCTTTCCTTTCCTTAGATACTCATGTGACATCCGGGTGCTGAGGATGATGAGGGAGAGGACAATGGGCAACAGTGTGACTCAACTGTTCAAAAAGCTGCAGGAACAACACAGCGAAGCATGGATGCAGCGTGTCCTGCAGTACCTGACAGCTTGTGAGCC
This sequence comes from Sprattus sprattus, assembly GCF_963457725.1. Classification (NCBI taxonomy): domain Eukaryota; kingdom Metazoa; phylum Chordata; class Actinopteri; order Clupeiformes; family Clupeidae; genus Sprattus; species Sprattus sprattus. The sequence goes on along the minus strand of NC_137920.1, from coordinate 3,260,026 downwards.
ATTCTCAAGCTCCTCTGTAGCGCGCCCCCCTGCATTCGCTGAACCTCCCCTCTTACCTGCCCTTCCCAAACCCAAGTGGATGTTAGCAGTGTATGCCAGGGATGTTTTAGGACGCCTGCCTGAGGTGAAGGCCAAAATAACATCTGTTTTTGGCTCTGTCCTCAAGATGGACTCCACAAAAAAGGTATCACAGCCCTGTTTATATCCAGTATTTTGAGTGCATACATAGTGAACACAGTTTTAAAACTCTTATCTTTTCTAAATAGGTCACCAAGAAACTTGCTGGTGCTGCTGCAGGTACAGCTGCCTGGTGCACCAATGTGGGGAACGAGCACGGTCAAGTGCTTGTCTCGGTCCTGACAGCCGGCGAGGGACATGCGCTGGACGCTATGGCAGCTGGCCTAATGAAGCGCTACAGGGGAGCTGGAGAGGCGGCACCAAAAGTTATGTACGTGGACAGAGACTGCTGCGGTCAGCATGGCCCTTGCCGGGTGAATGCCATGTTTGCCGAGTGGGAGAGGCTTCAGGTGCGCCTTGACATATGGCATTTCATGCGCCGGTTTGCTGCAGGTGTCACAACAGAGGCTCATCCCATGTACGGCACTTTCATGGCACGCCTGTCCACGTGCATTTTTGAGTGGGATCCGGAGGATGTTGTTGCTCTTCGCCGTGCCAAGGAGGGCGAGCTGGCAGCAGAGAGGGTTGGCCACCTCTCGGAGAAGGCGCTTAACACTCGCATCACCCGGAGGGAGTTGGCTCTGCACTGCAGGAGGACGACCAGAGGGGTGGAGGAGACCACGAGACTGATCGGGTCATTGATCAGTCTGTTTGACAGTGCAAGTGGGAAGGACACTCTGGGCGTTCCTCTGCTGGAGCACGATCGGATCCAGCAGATATGGCAGGAGCAGCAGAAACACGTGCGCTGTATCCAGGACCCAGAGGACTTCCCGCTTTACACCCAAACAGGCACCCTGAAGAAAGGTGGTGTGGAGCTGTGCTGCTACAGGTGTGCCCGTGGATCTACCTCCCTGGAGTCCTTCCACCTCCACCTGAATAAATTCATTCCAGGTATTGCATATGGGTTTCTGGTATAATACCTATGTTTTCCTCAATGTCTGGTTGTAATGACAAACATATTTCTATTACATGTTATAGATACAGTAGTTCATAGCATCCCATATGTAGTGAATATCTTGTATGAATGTGACAAACGCTTCTTTGTTTATTTAACCTTCAGGAACCAGTGCCAGTGCTGCGCATTTCCAGGCGTATCTTCTGGAAGGCCTGATGCGCTGGAATGATGACCGGATGGAGAGCGCCGTAAAAGGAGCACCTTCCATCCGCTCTTATGGCAGTGCTCTGAGAGAGGCAGTGGACCAGCTCAGCCAAAAGGTGCTCAGGAGATGCTGGGATGAGCGTTATCGCACCCCTGGAGCATACACAGGCAAGAAATGATCCCCCATTCAACATGAAAAAGAACACGTTAATGAATGAATTTGTTCTTTAGTAACACTGGTTATAAATCAATAATGTATTAGATATTATGAATATTTTCTTTTTTCTGTTTTGTTTTTGTAGGTGAATTGCTGGGAATTGAGTACCTGTACGACCAGACTGGCAAAACCCTGACTCCAGTGCTCCAGAACCCAGAGGAGGAGGAGGATAGGCTGGTGGAGGAAGTGATGGATGAGGAAGCACAAGATGAGGGGTTTGAAGACGAGACCGCGGAGGACATCACAGTTCCCGTCCTTCATGAGGATGACCCCTGCCGTGATCTGGGATCGTTGAGGACGAGTCCTCAGGCCTCCCCGTCTCAAGCCCCTGCATCACCTGCTGATCTGCCATCACGTGATGGAGGACAACATCCTGCTGCCGCCTCTGCAGTACCGCCCGACACTTCTCAGGCTGCACAGGAGGGTGACATCAGTATGTCCAACGAGGCTCAGGTAAGACACTTGAATGGCTATTTCAATCCAATCGCAATGACATTTTATTTCACATACATTACTCCTAATTTATTTATGTATTAGGGAGAAGTCATTGGACCACATGGGATCGCTGGGTGGGACAAGGTCCAGCATTTAGCGACCTACCTGGTGGGTCTCCGTGAGGCTTCCTACATCAATCCGCTGCAGGTGACCCAGGTCATCAAACTGTGGAATGAGCTCCCGGAAGGCGACCAGAAGAGGGTTGTCTACCAGCCACGACACCAGCAGCAACTAACAAGTGGCCGTTTTAAGGCACCCAAGCGGAAGCGGTCTGGAGTCACACCGGGTGTGGAGAGTGTCAAGCGTTGCTTGATCGGACATCCTGGGGGGCCCGCTCAGTGGCCCAACACCAGCCGCTTGGTGGAGGCCATGTGCATAAAGCTGTGCACTTTGCACGAGACACCCACCAGGAAGGCTGGAGGTTCCACCCCCAGATGGACGAAAATTCTCTATGATTACCACCACATCCGGGACTTAGTGCTTAGCTCTAGTGTTGTAGAAGACACAGAGATCCAGCTCTTTGAGCTAAATCAGAGGACACTCATTCAATGGTAGGTCAGGCACATTATTTACCTCAAATTGACTAGAATAATTCTCTAATTAATACATATCTAACACATATGATCTTCTCTCAGGTTTCAACGGCGGCAGAAGAACCAGGAGCTGAGTGTCCTTTCTCAGGGAATGGCTCCACCCAACCCCATTCCTGTGGCCCCGGCCCAGCTTCCACCACCGAAGGAGAAACTGCAGCTCCTTCCTTCGACATCAGGCCCCCAACATGTATTTGTCCTCCCTCCAAATCTGGAAGGACAGGCTCCTGTTCTGCGGCCAGGCAGACGGCCAGCGGCTGAGCGCCCCATCGCACTTCTCCCCACTGCACCATCATACACTGCACAGCCCTGGACACTCCTCCTCAACCCAGCTCCACTTGCTCCTGCGCCTGCTGCTCCTCCTGTGTCCCGGGCACTCCTCCTCAACCCAGCTCCACTTGCTCCTGCGCCTGCTGCTCCTCCTGTGTCCCGGGCACTCCTCCTCAACCTAGCTCCACTTGCTCCTGTTCTGCAGCCAGGCAGACGGCCAGCTGCTGTGCGCCCCATCGCACTTCGCCCCACTGCACCATCACACACTGCACAGCCCCGGGCGCTCCTCCTCAATCCAGCTCCACTTGCTCCTGCTGCTCCTCCTGTGTCCCAGGCACTCCTCCTCAACCCAGCTCCACTTGCGCCTGCTGCTCCTCCTGTGTCCCGGTACACACAGAGGAACAGGCGGCGGCGGGCCCGTGAGGAAGAAAGTGGAGCCAGCAAGCGGCCTTACAATAGAAAGGTTACCTTTAACACCTGTAGCCTGTGTAACTGCCCCAAAACAAATGAGTACGGGCATAGCCGTCATGGCAGTGCCACATTTTGCTCTCGTACCACACAGGGCAAATCTCTCGAAGAGTGGTTGGCAGAGCAGAGAGCACAAAAATAGGTTTTGCTTGTGTATAGATATTGTATATAACTGTTTTGCTTGTATATATTGTATATTGTGTGTTTGCGTAAAGTTCCTTGTATGGTATGTATATAGTTTTTCTGAAGTGTGTGTTTTTACCTATTGTGTTCAAGTACATTAAATCTGATCCTATCAACATTTAAGACTCTGTCTGTGCATCAGCAAAAAGGTCCATATTGTCCCATACTCTTTGAAGGCACATTTTATTGTTATTATCATTACATTAACAGATACAGACACCAAAATAAACATTACAAGTCATTGGGGGGACATATGTTCTTAAAGCCAAAGCAATGTTCTTCCTTTCATAAATGAAAGGTGTGTCCATAAATGAAAGTAGGAGGTATTAACTAATTTGGTCTAATTTAATTAAGTGTTTGTCTGGGGTCCTGGCTCCGGGACATCTCATACAACCATTGATCTCCAGCTGTCTTTAAGCCCCTGGACAAAAGACAGGATCTACCTTGATGTTCCAGTCAAACATCAAATGGTCAGTAAGTGTGAAGGAAGCAGGCCTGACGCTCCGTCTGTGAGACCCGTCTGATCCTATCAACATTTAAGACTCTGTCTGTGCATCAGCAAAAAGGTCCATATTGTCCCATAGTCTTTGAAGGCACATTTTATTGTTATTATCATTACATCAACAGATACAGACACCAAAATAAACATTACAAAGACAGATGCCATAGCATTTCATGCCATTGTATTGATTCATACATCTTATTTTGTGTTTATTATGATAATTATTTGGCAATGTGACACGTAAATGTCCTTTGATTGGATACTGAGGCAGACTGATGCAGTGCCTCAGTGCTCAGTTTAGTTGGCGAATGCAAAAACGTACACGTAGCGAAAACGTACATTTCAGTTTATTTTCAACCGACAATGGCTGAAGGAGGAGGAGATAAAGATAAGCCAAAGCAATGTTCTTCATAATAAACACAAATTAAGTTGTATGAATCAATACAATGGCATGAAATTGCTATGGCATCAGTCTTTGGGGGCACACTTTATTATTATTATTATATTTATAAGGCTGCCTCTTCCGTTCAGCGTCTGTAGAGCTAAATTAACTAAATTAGTGTCCGGCAGTTCGTAGCTTCGAATCCAGCTCACGGCGGGTGACTCGATAAACATATAAATCAAAATCTTCCACAACGCCCAGAAATGTCGTCTGAATGTAGTTGCATGACAGAATATCTCTGTTATCTAATTATTATACACTTCCCCGTATTTTCCGTGTGTTTTTATGCTTGCGCGAGGGAGCGAAAAGATCGGCTCCCTGCCTTTGCGCAGCGAGCGCTCTACCATTTGAGCTAATTCCCCTTGACGGCGCACAAGTGCCCTGCGACAGAGTCGATTTAAAAGCACTTCCTTTTCAGTGGAACACCCTTGATTCCCACCAGCCGTTGTGAATAGATCTCGACTTGTGCAAGGTAGAAGCCCTTATTCCAATATTCGACCATTCTTCTCTGTTGCCCCTTTAGCAACAGCTCGGTGGTTCTTGGTGGTTTCTCTCTGGCGGTTTCTCTTCTCTTCTTTCCCGTGGCACGCATTGGTGGTTCAGTGGTAGAATTCTCGCCTGCCACGCGGGAGGCCCGGCTTCGATTCCCGGCCAATGCAGCTGGCTCTCCTCTTGGGCTTTCTTCGACTCAGCCCAGGGCCGAAGAAAGACAAAAGGACAGCCACCGTCTCCCCGTCGGGGAATTGAACCCCGGTCTCCCGCGTGACAGGCGGGGATACTATCCACTATACTAACGAGGAGCTTGTCATCTCACTGTTCAGGGGACCCGTAGAGTCCAGAAAAGGAGTTGCCCGTCGACTGCTACACGGGGACCTGAAAGTAGTCTATGAATGTCTGTGGCAAAGAGAGGCAGGACTTGTCGACCGTGGCCGGTTAGCTCAGTTGGTTAGAGCGTGGTGCTAATAACGCCAAGGTCGCGGGTTCGATCCCCGTACTGGCCATTTTTAGACATTGAGCCCTGAAGTAGAAGAACTATGAGGACATGCCTCTGAAACACGTTGTTGGCTGGTAACCTTCTCGCAGAAAAGAGGCACTTTCGTCCCTGGGTGGGCTTGAACCACCAACCTTTCGGTTAACAGCCGAACGCGCTAACCAATTGCGCCACAGAGACTGCGCATGGTGCTGGAGGGGCTCAAGGATACAACGTTCAACCTACGGACAGGAGGTTGGTCGTTTGTCTCCTGCGTCCCTCTGCCGTGAACTGACAGCAACCCTGCAGGCTGCAAAAGCCCGGCTAGCTCAGTCGGTAGAGCATGAGACTCTTAATCTCAGGGTCGTGGGTTCGAGCCCCACGTTGGGCGCAGACTTTTCTCATTCGCCATGCCCAGAAAGTAGTCTATGCCAAAGACGCGGTACTCCTCGAAATAGCACAAGGTGCTGCTTGAGCAGTTGTCTGCTGCCGTGGTGAAAAGGATGTCTTACACAGCCCAAGCCACTGGAGAATGCGGGCATCGATCCCGCTACCTCTCGCATGCTAAGCGAGCGCTCTACCATTTGAGCTAATTCCCCTTGACGGCGCACAAGTGCCCTGCGACAGAGTCGATTTAAAAGCACTTCCTTTTCAGTGGAACACCCTTGATTCCCACCAGCCGTTGTGAATAGATCTCGACTTGTGCAAGGTAGAAGCCCTTATTCCAATATTCGACCATTCTTCTCTGTTGCCCCTTTAGCAACAGCTCGGTGGTTCTTGGTGGTTTCTCTCTGGCGGTTTCTCTTCTCTTCTTTCCCGTGGCACGCATTGGTGGTTCAGTGGTAGAATTCTCGCCTGCCACGCGGGAGGCCCGGCTTCGATTCCCGGCCAATGCAGCTGGCTCTCCTCTTGGGCTTTCTTCGACTCAGCCCAGGGCCGAAGAAAGACAAAAGGACAGCCACCGTCTCCCCGTCGGGGAATTGAACCCCGGTCTCCCGCGTGACAGGCGGGGATACTATCCACTATACTAACGAGGAGCTTGTCATCTCACTGTTCAGGGGACCCGTAGAGTCCAGAAAAGGAGTTGCCCGTCGACTGCTACACGGGGACCTGAAAGTAGTCTATGAATGTCTGTGGCAAAGAGAGGCAGGACTTGTCGACCGTGGCCGGTTAGCTCAGTTGGTTAGAGCGTGGTGCTAATAACGCCAAGGTCGCGGGTTCGATCCCCGTACTGGCCATTTTTAGACATTGAGCCCTGAAGTAGAAGAACTATGAGGACATGCCTCTGAAACACGTTGTTGGCTGGTAACCTTCTCGCAGAAAAGAGGCACTTTCGTCCCTGGGTGGGCTTGAACCACCAACCTTTCGGTTAACAGCCGAACGCGCTAACCAATTGCGCCACAGAGACTGCGCATGGTGCTGGAGGGGCTCAAGGATACAACGTTCAACCTACGGACAGGAGGTTGGTCGTTTGTCTCCTGCGTCCCTCTGCCGTGAACTGACAGCAACCCTGCAGGCTGCAAAAGCCCGGCTAGCTCAGTCGGTAGAGCATGAGACTCTTAATCTCAGGGTCGTGGGTTCGAGCCCCACGTTGGGCGCAGACTTTTCTCATTCGCCATGCCCAGAAAGTAGTCTATGCCAAAGACGCGGTACTCCTCGAAATAGCACAAGGTGCTGCTTGAGCAGTTGTCTGCTGCCGTGGTGAAAAGGATGTCTTACACAGCCCAAGCCACTGGAGAATGCGGGCATCGATCCCGCTACCTCTCGCATGCTAAGCGAGCGCTCTACCATTTGAGCTAATTCCCCTTGACGGCGCACAAGTGCCCTGCGACAGAGTCGATTTAAAAGCACTTCCTTTTCAGTGGAACACAGTGGTAGAATTCTCGCCTGCCACGCGGGAGGCCCGGCTTCGATTCCCGGCCAATGCAGCTGGCTCTCCTCTTGGGCTTTCTTCGACTCAGCCCAGGGCCGAAGAAAGACAAAAGGACAGCCACCGTCTCCCCGTCGGGGAATTGAACCCCGGTCTCCCGCGTGACAGGCGGGGATACTATCCACTATACTAACGAGGAGCTTGTCATCTCACTGTTCAGGGGACCCGTAGAGTCCAGAAAAGGAGTTGCCCGTCGACTGCTACACGGGGACCTGAAAGTAGTCTATGAATGTCTGTGGCAAAGAGAGGCAGGACTTGACGACCGTGGCCGGTTAGCTCAGTTGGTTAGAGCGTGGTGCTAATAACGCCAAGGTCGCGGGTTCGATCCCCGTACTGGCCATTTTTAGACATTGAGCCCTGAAGTAGAAGAACTATGAGGACATTCCTCTGAAACACGTTGTTGGCTGGTAACCTTCTCGCAGAAAAGAGGCACTTTCGTCCCTGGGTGGGCTTGAACCACCAACCTTTCGGTTAACAGCCGAACGCGCTAACCAATTGCGCCACAGAGACTGAGCATGGTGCTGGAGGGGCTCAAGGATACAACGTTCAACCTACGGACAGGAGGTTGGTCGTTTGTCTCCTGCGTCCCTCTGCCGTGAACTGACAGCAACCCTGCAGGCTGCAAAAGCCCGGCTAGCTCAGTCGGTAGAGCATGAGACTCTTAATCTCAGGGTCGTGGGTTCGAGCCCCACGTTGGGCGCAGACTTTTCTCATTCGCCATGCCCAGAAAGTAGTCTATGCCAAAGACGCGGTACTCCTCGAAATAGCACAAGGTGCTGCTTGGGCAGTTGTCTGCTGCCGTGGTGAAAAGGATGTCTTACACAGCCCAAGCCACTGGAGAATGCGGGCATCGATCCCGCTACCTCTCGCATGCTAAGCGAGCGCTCTACCATTTGAGCTAATTCCCCTTGACGGCGCACAAGTGCCCTGCGACAGAGTCGATTTAAAAGCACTTCCTTTTCAGTGGAACACCCTTGATTCCCACCAGCCGTTGTGAATAGATCTCGACTTGTGCAAGGTAGAAGCCCTTATTCCAATATTCGACCATTCTTCTCTGTTGCCCCTTTAGCAACAGCTCGGTGGTTCTTGGTGGTTTCTCTCTGGCGGTTTCTCTTCTCTTCTTTCCCGTGGCACGCATTGGTGGTTCAGTGGTAGAATTCTCGCCTGCCACGCGGGAGGCCCGGCTTCGATTCCCGGCCAATGCAGCTGGCTCTCCTCTTGGGCTTTCTTCGACTCAGCCCAGGGCCGAAGAAAGACAAAAGGACAGCCACCGTCTCCCCGTCGGGGAATTGAACCCCGGTCTCCCGCGTGACAGGCGGGGATACTATCCACTATACTAACGAGGAGCTTGTCATCTCACTGTTCAGGGGACCCGTAGAGTCCAGAAAAGGAGTTGCCCGTCGACTGCTACACGGGGACCTGAAAGTAGTCTATGAATGTCTGTGGCAAAGAGAGGCAGGACTTGTCGACCGTGGCCGGTTAGCTCAGTTGGTTAGAGCGTGGTGCTAATAACGCCAAGGTCGCGGGTTCGATCCCCGTACTGGCCATTTTTAGACATTGAGCCCTGAAGTAGAAGAACTATGAGGACATTCCTCTGAAACACGTTGTTGGCTGGTAACCTTCTCGCAGAAAAGAGGCACTTTCGTCCCTGGGTGGGCTTGAACCACCAACCTTTCGGTTAACAGCCGAACGCGCTAACCAATTGCGCCACAGAGACTGCGCATGGTGCTGGAGGGGCTCAAGGATACAACGTTCAACCTACGGACAGGAGGTTGGTCGTTTGTCTCCTGCGTCCCTCTGCCGTGAACTGACAGCAACCCTGCAGGCTGCAAAAGCCCGGCTAGCTCAGTCGGTAGAGCATGAGACTCTTAATCTCAGGGTCGTGGGTTCGAGCCCCACGTTGGGCGGAGACTTTTCTCATTCGCCATGCCCAGAAAGTAGTCTATGCCAAAGACGCGGTACTCCTCGAAATAGCACAAGGTGCTGCTTGAGCAGTTGTCTGCTGCCGTGGTGAAAAGGATGTCTTACACAGCCCAAGCCACTGGAGAATGCGGGCATCGATCCCGCTACCTCTCGCATGCTAAGCGAGCGCTCTACCATTTGAGCTAATTCCCCTTTACGGCGCACAAGTGCCCTGCGACAGAGTCAATTTAAAAGCACTTCCTTTTCAGTGGAACACAGTGGTAGAATTCTCGCCTGCCACGCGGGAGGCCCGGCTTCGATTCCCGGCCAATGCAGCTGGCTCTCCTCTTGGGCTTTCTTCGACTCAGCCCAGGGCCGAAGAAAGACAAAAGGACAGCCACCGTCTCCCCGTCGGGGAATTGAACCCCGGTCTCCCGCGTGACAGGCGGGGATACTATCCACTATACTAACGAGGAGCTTGTCATCTCACTGTTCAGGGGACCCGTAGAGTCCAGAAAAGGAGTTGCCCGTCGACTGCTACACGGGGACCTGAAAGTAGTCTATGAATGTCTGTGGCAAAGAGAGGCAGGACTTGTCGACCGTGGCCGGTTAGCTCAGTTGGTTAGAGCGTGGTGCTAATAACGCCAAGGTCGCGGGTTCGATCCCCGTACTGGCCATTTTTAGACATTGAGCCCTGAAGTAGAAGAACTATGAGGACATTCCTCTGAAACACGTTGTTGGCTGGTAACCTTCTCGCAGAAAAGAGGCACTTTCGTCCCTGGGTGGGCTTGAACCACCAACCTTTCGGTTAACAGCCGAACGCGCTAACCAATTGCGCCACAGAGACTGAGCATGGTGCTGGAGGGGCTCAAGGATACAACGTTCAACCTACGGACAGGAGGTTGGTCGTTTGTCTCCTGCGTCCCTCTGCCGTGAACTGACAGCAACCCTGCAGGCTGCAAAAGCCCGGCTAGCTCAGTCGGTAGAGCATGAGACTCTTAATCTCAGGGTCGTGGGTTCGAGCCCCACGTTGGGCGCAGACTTTTCTCATTCGCCATGCCCAGAAAGTAGTCTATGCCAAAGACGCGGTACTCCTCGAAATAGCACAAGGTGCTGCTTGAGCAGTTGTCTGCTGCCGTGGTGAAAAGGATGTCTTACACAGCCCAAGCCACTGGAGAATGCGGGCATCGATCCCGCTACCTCTCGCATGCTAAGCGAGCGCTCTACCATTTGAGCTAATTCCCCTTGACGGCGCACAAGTGCCCTGCGACAGAGTCGATTTAAAAGCACTTCCTTTTCAGTGGAACACCCTTGATTCCCACCAGCCGTTGTGAATAGATCTCGACTTGTGCAAGGTAGAAGCCCTTATTCCAATATTCGACCATTCTTCTCTGTTGCCCCTTTAGCAACAGCTCGGTGGTTCTTGGTGGTTTCTCTCTGGCGGTTTCTCTTCTCTTCTTTCCCGTGGCACGCATTGGTGGTTCAGTGGTAGAATTCTCGCCTGCCACGCGGGAGGCCCGGCTTCGATTCCCGGCCAATGCAGCTGGCTCTCCTCTTGGGCTTTCTTCGACTCAGCCCAGGGCCGAAGAAAGACAAAAGGACAGCCACCGTCTCCCCGTCGGGGAATTGAACCCCGGTCTCCCGCGTGACAGGCGGGGATACTATCCACTATACTAACGAGGAGCTTGTCATCTCACTGTTCAGGGGACCCGTAGAGTCCAGAAAAGGAGTTGCCCGTCGACTGCTACACGGGGACCTGAAAGTAGTCTATGAATGTCTGTGGCAAAGAGAGGCAGGACTTGTCGACCGTGGCCGGTTAGCTCAGTTGGTTAGAGCGTGGTGCTAATAACGCCAAGGTCGCGGGTTCGATCCCCGTACTGGCCATTTTTAGACATTGAGCCCTGAAGTAGAAGAACTATGAGGACATGCCTCTGAAACACGTTGTTGGCTGGTAACCTTCTCGCAGAAAAGAGGCACTTTCGTCCCTGGGTGGGCTTGAACCACCAACCTTTCGGTTAACAGCCGAACGCGCTAACCAATTGCGCCACAGAGACTGCGCATGGTGCTGGAGGGGCTCAAGGATACAACGTTCAACCTACGGACAGGAGGTTGGTCGTTTGTCTCCTGCGTCCCTCTGCCATGAACTGACAGCAACCCTGCAGGCTGCAAAAGCCCGGCTAGCTCAGTCGGTAGAGCATGAGACTCTTAATCTCAGGGTCGTGGGTTCGAGCCCCACGTTGGGCGCAGACTTTTCTCATTCGCCATGCCCAGAAAGTAGTCTATGCCAAAGACGCGGTACTCCTCGAAATAGCACAAGATGCTGCTTGAGCAGTTGTCTGCTGCCGTGGTGAAAAGGATGTCTTACACAGCCCAAGCCACTGGAGAATGCGGGCATCGATCCCGCTACCTCTCGCATGCTAAGCGAGCGCTCTACCATTTGAGCTAATTCCCCTTGACGGCGCACAAGTGCCCTGCGACAGAGTCGATTTAAAAGCACTTCCTTTTCAGTGGAACACAGTGGTAGAATTCTCGCCTGCCACGCGGGAGGCCCGGCTTCGATTCCCGGCCAATGCAGCTGGCTCTCCTCTTGGGCTTTTCTTCGACTCAGCCCAGGGCCGAAGAAAGACAAAAGGACAGCCACCGTCTCCCCGTCGGGGAATTGAACCCCGGTCTCCCGCGTGACAGGCGGGGATACTATCCACTATACTAACGAGGAGCTTGTCATCTCACTGTTCAGGGGACCCGTAGAGTCCAGAAAAGGAGTTGCCCGTCGACTGCTACACGGGGACCTGAAAGTAGTCTATGAATGTCTGTGGCAAAGAGAGGCAGGACTTGTCGACCGTGGCCGGTTAGCTCAGTTGGTTAGAGCGTGGTGCTAATAACGCCAAGGTCGCGGGTTCGATCCCCGTACTGGCCATTTTTAGACATTGAGCCCTGAAGTAGAAGAACTATGAGGACATTCCTCTGAAACACGTTGTTGGCTGGTAACCTTCTCGCAGAAAAGAGGCACTTTCGTCCCTGGGTGGGCTTGAACCACCAACCTTTCGGTTAACAGCCGAACGCGCTAACCAATTGCGCCACAGAGACTGCGCATGGTGCTGGCGGGGCTCAAGGATACAACGTTCAACCTACGGACAGGAGGTTGGTCGTTTGTCTCCTGCGTCCCTCTGCCGTGAACTGACAGCAACCCTGCAGGCTGCAAAAGCCCGGCTAGCTCAGTCGGTAGAGCATGAGACTCTTAATCTCAGGGTCGTGGGTTCGAGCCCCACGTTGGGCGCAGACTTTTCTCATTCGCCATGCCCAGAAAGTAGTCTATGCCAAAGACGCGGTACTCCTCGAAATAGCACAAGGTGCTGCTTGAGCAGTTGTCTGCTGCCGTGGTGAAAAGGATGTCTTACACAGCCCAAGCCACTGGAGAATGCGGGCATCGATCCCGCTACCTCTCGCATGCTAAGCGAGCGCTCTACCATTTGAGCTAATTCCCCTTGACGGCGCACAAGTGCCCTGCGACAGAGTCGATTTAAAAGCACTTCCTTTTCAGTGGAACACCCTTGATTCCCACCAGCCGTTGTGAATAGATCTCGACTTGTGCAAGGTAGAAGCCCTTATTCCAATATTCGACCATTCTTCTCTGTTGCCCCTTTAGCAACAGCTCGGTGGTTCTTGGTGGTTTCTCTCTGGCGGTTTCTCTTCTCTTCTTTCCCGTGGCACGCATTGGTGGTTCAGTGGTAGAATTCTCGCCTGCCACGCGGGAGGCCCGGCTTCGATTCCCGGCCAATGCAGCTGGCTCTCCTCTTGGGCTTTCTTCGACTCAGCCCAGGGCCGAAGAAAGACAAAAGGACAGCCAGCGTCTCCCCGTCGGGGAATTGAACCCCGGTCTCCCGCGTGACAGGCGGGGATACTATCCACTATACTAACGAGGAGCTTGTCATCTCACTGTTCAGGGGACCCGTAGAGTCCAGAAAAGGAGTTGCCCGTCGACTGCTACACGGGGACCTGAAAGTAGTATATGAATGTCTGTGGCAAAGAGAGGCAGGACTTGTCGACCGTGGCCGGTTAGCTCAGTTGGTTAGAGCGTGGTGCTAATAACGCCAAGGTCGCGGGTTCGATCCCCGTACTGGCCATTTTTAGACATTGAGCCCTGAAGTAGAAGAACTATGAGGACATTCCTCTGAACAGCCGAACGCGCTAACCAATTGCGCCACAGAGACTGCGCATGGTGCTGGAGGGGCTCAAGGATACAACGTTCAACCTACGGACAGGAGGTTGGTCGTTTGTCTCCTGCGTCCCTCTGCCGTGAACTGACAGCAACCCTGCAGGCTGCAAAAGCCCGGCTAGCTCAGTCGGTAGAGCATGAGACTCTTAATCTCAGGGTCGTGGGTTCGAGCCCCACGTTGGGCGCAGACTTTTCTCATTCGCCATGCCCAGAAAGTAGTCTATGCCAAAGACGCGGTACTCCTCGAAATAGCACAAGGTGCTGCTTGAGCAGTTGTCTGCTGCCGTGGTGAAAAGGATGTCTTACACAGCCCAAGCCACTGGAGAATGCGGGCATCGATCCCCCTACCTCTCGCATGCTAAGCGAGCGCTCTACCATTTGAGCTAATTCCCCTTGACGGCGCACAAGTGCCCTGCGACAGAGTCAATTTAAAAGCACTTCCTTTTCAGTGGAACACAGTGGTAGAATTCTCGCCTGCCACGCGGGAGGCCCGGCTTCGATTCCCGGCCAATGCAGCTGGCTCTCCTCTTGGGCTTTCTTCGACTCAGCCCAGGGCCGAAGAAAGACAAAAGGACAGCCACCGTCTCCCCGTCGGGGAATTGAACCCCGGTCTCCCGCGTGACAGGCGGGGATACTATCCACTATACTAACGAGGAGCTTGTCATCTCACTGTTCAGGGGACCCGTAGAGTCCAGAAAAGGAGTTGCCCGTCGACTGCTACACGGGGACCTGAAAGTAGTCTATGAATGTCTGTGGCAAAGAGAGGCAGGACTTGTCGACCGTGGCCGGTTAGCTCAGTTGGTTAGATCGTGGTGCTAATAACGCCAAGGTCGCGGGTTCGATCCCCGTACTGGCCATTTTTAGACATTGAGCCCTGAAGTAGAAGAACTATGAGGACATTCCTCTGAAACACGTTGTTGGCTGGTAACCTTCTCGCAGAAAAGAGGCACTTTCGTCCCTGGGTGGGCTTGAACCACCAACCTTTCGGTTAACAGCCGAACGCGCTAACCAATTGCGCCACAGAGACTACGCATGGTGCTGGAGGGGCTCAAGGATACAACGTTCAACCTACGGACAGGAGGTTGGTCGTTTGTCTCCTGCGTCCCTCTGCCGTGAACTGACAGCAACCCTGCAGGCTGCAAAAGCCCGGCTAGCTCAGTCGGTAGAGCATGAGACTCTTAATCTCAGGGTCGTGGGTTCGAGCCCCACGTTGGGCGCAGACTTTTCTCATTCGCCATGCCCAGAAAGTAGTCTATGCCAAAGACGCGGTACTCCTCGAAATAGCACAAGGTGCTGCTTGAGCAGTTGTCTGCTGCCGTGGTGAAAAGGATGTCTTACACAGCCCAAGCCACTGGAGAATGCGGGCATCGATCCCGCTACCTCTCGCATGCTAAGCGAGCGCTCTACCATTTGAGCTAATTCCCCTTGACGGCGCACAAGTGCCCTGCGACAGAGTCGATTTAAAAGCACTTCCTTTTCAGTGGAACACCCTTGATTCCCACCAGCCGTTGTGAATAGATCTCGACTTGTGCAAGGTAGAAGCCCTTATTCCAATATTCGACCATTCTTCTCTGTTGCCCCTTTAGCAACAGCTCGGTGGTTCTTGGTGGTTTCTCTCTGGCGGTTTCTCTTCTCTTCTTTCCCGTGGCACGCATTGGTGGTTCAGTGGTAGAATTCTCGCCTGCCACGCGGGAGGCCCGGCTTCGATTCCCGGCCAATGCAGCTGGCTCTCCTCTTGGGCTTTCTTCGACTCAGCCCAGGGCCGAAGAAAGACAAAAGGACAGCCAGCGTCTCCCCGTCGGGGAATTGAACCCCGGTCTCCCGCGTGACAGGCGGGGATACTATCCACTATACTAACGAGGAGCTGGTCATCTCACTGTTCAGGGGACCCGTAGAGTCCAGAAAAGGAGTTGCCCGTCGACTGCTACACGGGGACCTGAAAGTAGTCTATGAATGTCTGTGGCAAAGAGAGGCAGGACTTGTCGACCGTGGCCGGTTAGCTCAGTTGGTTAGAGCGTGGTGCTAATAACGCCAAGGTCGCGGGTTCGATCCCCGTACTGGCCATTTTTAGACATTGAGCCCTGAAGTAGAAGAACTATGAGGACATGCCTCTGAAACACGTTGTTGGCTGGTAACCTTCTCGCAGAAAAGAGGCACTTTCGTCCCTGGGTGGGCTTGAACCACCAACCTTTCGGTTAACAGCCGAACGCGCTAACCAATTGCGCCACAGAGACTGCGCATGGTGCTGGAGGGGCTCAAGGATACAACGTTCAACCTACGGACAGGAGGTTGGTCGTTTGTCTCCTGCGTCCCTCTGCCGTGAACTGACAGCAACCCTGCAGGCTGCAAAAGCCCGGCTAGCTCAGTCGGTAGAGCATGAGACTCTTAATCTCAGGGTCGTGGGTTCGAGCCCCACGTTGGGCGCAGACTTTTCTCATTCGCCATGCCCAGAAAGTAGTCTATGCCAAAGACGCGGTACTCCTCGAAATAGCACAAGGTGCTGCTTGAGCAGTTGTCTGCTGCCGTGGTGAAAAGGATGTCTTACACAGCCCAAGCCACTGGAGAATGCGGGCATCGATCCCCCTACCTCTCGCATGCTAAGCGAGCGCTCTACCATTTGAGCTAATTCCCCTTGACGGCGCACAAGTGCCCTGCGACAGAGTCGATTTAAAAGCACTTCCTTTTCAGTGGAACACAGTGGTAGAATTCTCGCCTGCCACGCGGGAGGCCCGGCTTCGATTCCCGGCCAATGCAGCTGGCTCTCCTCTTGGGCTTTCTTCGACTCAGCCCAGGGCCGAAGAAAGACAAAAGGACAGCCACCGTCTCCCCGTCGGGGAATTGAACCCCGGTCTCCCGCGTGACAGGCGGGGATACTATCCACTATACTAACGAGGAGCTTGTCATCTCACTGTTCAGGGGACCCGTAGAGTCCAGAAAAGGAGTTGCCCGTCGACTGCTACACGGGGACCTGAAAGTAGTCTATGAATGTCTGTGGCAAAGAGAGGCAGGACTTGTCGACCGTGGCCGGTTAGCTCAGTTGGTTAGAGCGTGGTGCTAATAACGCCAAGGTCGCGGGTTCGATCCCCGTACTGGCCATTTTTAGACATTGAGCCCTGAAGTAGAAGAACTATGAGGACATTCCTCTGAAACACGTTGTTGGCTGGTAACCTTCTCGCAGAAAAGAGGCACTTTCGTCCCTGGGTGGGCTTGAACCACCAACCTTTCGGTTAACAGCCGAACGCGCTAACCAATTGCGCCACAGAGACTGCGCATGGTGCTGGAGGGGCTCAAGGATACAACGTTCAACCTACGGACAGGAGGTTGGTCGTTTGTCTCCTGCGTCCCTCTGCCGTGAACTGACAGCAACCCTGCAGGCTGCAAAAGCCCGGCTAGCTCAGTCGGTAGAGCATGAGACTCTTAATCTCAGGGTCGTGGGTTCGACCCCCACGTTGGGCGCAGACTTTTCTCATTCGCCATGCCCAGAAAGTAGTCTATGCCAAAGACGCGGTACTCCTCGAAATAGCACAAGGTGCTGCTTGAGCAGTTGTCTGCTGCCGTGGTGAAAAGGATGTCTTACACAGCCCAAGCCACTGGAGAATGCGGGCATCGATCCCGCTACCTCTCGCTTGCGCCTGCTGTCTCCTGTGAACTTCGCCAAAGTGAGCCCAAAGTAAGCCCACCTTAGCCAATCACGTTTCCTCCTCTGTGGCTTACTTTGCCAAAGTAAGCCCACCTTGGCTTACTTTTGACCAATCACGTCTCCAGCTGTGGGCTGACTTTCAGCCGCTCCGTTCTCGCGCTCGTTCTCGCGCTGCTTTTCACCCATCCCTGCTGATGTAAGTTGAATTCACTGAAGAAAAAAAGAGAAGAGGTACATTAAAGAAAAAAGAGAAGAGGTAAGTCGAATTTTACTCTCTGTCATTGAATGTGAACAGTACGATTTTCTACGATTAATAAAGAGCAAAAGGTGTCGCTAAAGTAAATACAAAATATAATTACGTGCTAAGGTTAGCCTGCTTTGAGATAACATTAGTTCGCTGCTAATTCATTTGGTTGCAAGAGCTGACAGGCATTATGTTTGAGGTAGTTATGTAATTATGTGCTAAAGAATGAATGAACATCATAATAGTTGTGGTTTTGTGTGTGGGTTTTCATGTTATTACATGATTATATATCGTCAGCTGTGGTACTGACGCTAACTGTGTGTCACCAATTGGCTAGCAACACTAACGATTTGTGGTGAAATGACGCGCCAAATTATACATTTACATGATCGTTTTGTAAACGAATATTTATAGTTTTCATGTCGTGACGTTAAATAGTCTTGTCAGTCCGTTTTTTGTCAATGTGTTTATAAGATAGCTATACCTCAGTAAAGTCTAATTCGCTTAGTTGCAAGAGCTGACAGGCATTATGTTTGAGGTAGTTATGTAATTATGTGCTAAAGAATGAATGAACATCATAATAGTTGTGGTTTTGTGTGTGGGTTTTCATGTTATTACATGATTATATATCGTCAGCTGTGGTACTGACGCTAACTGTGTCACCAATTGGCTAGCAACACTAACGATTTGTGGTGAAATGACGCGTCAAATTATACATTTACATGATCGTTTTGTAAAAGAATATTTATAGTTTTCATGTCGTGACGTTAAATAGTCTTGTCAGTCCGTTTTTTGTCAATGTGTTACTAGAGGTAACAGTCTTTCTTATTTTCTTTCAGAAAATGTATGCATATCCGGTTTTTCAACGCCAGTCACCCAGGTCAACCAGACTCTCCATGGCACCGTCAGAGGAGGCAAGGGCCGGTGGAAATGTCTGCTCAGGAAGGGCTAAACCCAAAGAGGAGGTGCTGGAAGAGGCCAGTACGTTTGTCACTGGCTATGGTGGAGACCCAGCTGATGAGTTTCTTGTACTGGCTCACTGCAAGCTGCAGTTTGGCATGTACCAGGGCCAGAGATTCAGATGGCTCCTGGAGAACAGTCTTGGCTATGCACTATATTTAGTGCATAGTTTTTCAAAGGAAAGAGCACAGGCAACCCCTCTATCTGAAAATAAACAGCTGTTACTGAAGTACACTTGTCGCATCAGAGAGTTTTCACAGGAACTGGAGAGGTTCAGTAAGAAGCAGGAAATGCAGGCTAAAGCACAGGAAACTGGAGACCAGGGCTTTTTGATGGTGGCGTGGGGAGAATTCGCTGGTCGCTCCATGAAGGATGTTTATGAGGACCAGAGCAAGGCGGCCCAGGCCCTCATCAAGTACCTGGTTACAGCTCCTGACCGGCCCAACACCAACATGGCCATTTTCAAGGCATATGTCTTGAAGAGACGAGCATCTGCAGCCTCCAGCACCTCTGCACTTTCCTCTGCAGCCTCCAGAACCTCTGCACTCCCATCTGCAGCCTCCAGCACCTCTGCACTTTCCTCTGCAGCCTCCAGTACCTCTGCACTCCCATCTGCAGCCTCCAGAACCTCTGCACTTTCCTCTGCAGCCTCCAGTACCTCTGCACTCCCATCTGCAGCCTCCAGCACCTCTGCACTCCAATCTGCAGCCTCTGTGAAAGCGCTGATGGCGCGTGGCAAACATTTGTCTCCCTCACAGCTGGCGAAAAAGATCATGTCACCAGTTAAACCCTGTGAGTAGGAGTTTGAATTCTAGCAGTTCTACACGTACAGCTTTACTAGTTTACCTGACCTTTTTAAATTCAGCAGTTCTACATGTATAGATTTACTAATTTTCCTGACTTTTTTTTCAGCTCCAGCACCCCAGCGCACCTTGCATCCTCGTTCGAAACCCCTGTCACAACGGCAGCTTTTCCCTTCTGGTAAGTATGCACCATCTTGCATACATTTGTGTCTTGTGTACTGTTAACAGTAGGCTAATAGCGTTAACATTTGTTCTCCAGGCGCCTGTGGGGATGGTGATGATGATGAGGAACATATACTTGCTGCATCACAATGCGAAGCACAGCTAAATACAGGTGTGGCATATGACACAAATGTCAATAAACATTCTCACAATATTTGCATGTTATTATTTTAGTATACGTGTGTATATATACTGCATTTATGGCATATTAATTTAATATCAAACACAAGTCAACCAGATTGTTTTTCTGCCCTGCTTCATTTCTCCTTCATTAGCTCTTGCAACCACTGCCAATCCCCCTCCAGCAGCGATAGCAGATCATCAGCCACCAGCTGAGCTTCCAAGTCACTGGAAGGATCAGCTTCCGCCTTTCCAGCAGGAGTGGATTCGGCACACGCTGTTCAAGGCCAACCCAAAAACTGGCAAGCCAGAACTAGTGACCCCGCTGCAACTGTGGTGGCATCCTCCTCAGCCCGTCCGCATTTACACCCAGCCTCCCGCCTCACCTGACCACTTCTTCTGTCGGCCATTGTTCCTTTGGATGCCCCAGAAGATGTGGAAATTTCCTCTTGCCTGTGTTCACCCTGCCTGTGGCAAGCACAGACTTACAGCAGCAGGGCTGTACCAAACAGTCCGCAAGGTGTTGGCAATTGACGGGTGGTATGACCTTGCCACTGAGTACCTGGAGTGCAAGCGCTGCAAAAAAAAGTATCCTGCCTGGTCCGAGGACATCTTAGGCCAGCTGGATATGGGTCACCGCAGCTACTTTCCAGCTTTGCTTACATACAGGTAATTCATCATGAATGTCGATCATTATTAGGTGCTTGTATTTGTGTTATCTTTTAGACATTACTCTCTTTCCTTTCCTTAGATACTCATGTGACATCCGGGTGCTGAGGATGATGAGGGAGAGGACAATGGGCAACAGTGTGACTCAACTGTTCAAAAAGCTGCAGGAACAACACAGCGAAGCATGGATGCAGCGTGTCCTGCAGTACCTGACAGCTTGTGAGCCATTCTCAAGCTCCTCTGTAGCGCGCCCCCCTGCATTCGCTGAACCTCCCCTCTTACCTGCCCTTCCCAAACCCAAGTGGATGTTAGCAGTGTATGCCAGGGATGTTTTAGGACGCCTGCCTGAGGTGAAGGCCAAAATAACATCTGTCTTTGGCTCTGTCCTCAAGATGGACTCCACAAAAAAGGTATCACAGCCCTGTTTATATCCAGTATTTTGAGTGCATACATAGTGAACACAGTTTTAAAACTCTTATCTTTTCTAAATAGGTCACCAAGAAACTTGCTGGTGCTGCTGCAGGTACAGCTGCCTGGTGCACCAATGTGGGGAACGAGCACGGTCAAGTGCTTGTCTCGGTCCTGACAGCCGGCGAGGGACATGCGCTGGACGCTATGGCAGCTGGCCTAATGAAGCGCTACAGGGGAGCTGGAGAGGCGGCACCAAAAGTTATGTACGTGGACAGAGACTGCTGCGGTCAGCATGGCCCTTGCCGGGTGAATGCCATGTTTGCCGAGTGGGAGAGGCTTCAGGTGCGCCTTGACATATGGCATTTCATGCGCCGGTTTGCTGCAGGTGTCACAACAGAGGCTCATCCCATGTACGGCACTTTCATGGCACGCCTGTCCACGTGCATTTTTGAGTGGGATCCGGAGGATGTTGTTGCTCTTCGCCGTGCCAAGGAGGGCGAGCTGGCAGCAGAGAGGGTTGGCCACCTCTCGGAGAAGGCGCTTAACACTCGCATCACCCGGAGGGAGTTGGCTCTGCACTGCAGGAGGACGACCAGAGGGGTGGAGGAGACCACGAGACTGATCGGGTCATTGATCAGTCTGTTTGACAGTGCAAGTGGGAAGGACACTCTGGGCGTTCCTCTGCTGGAGCACGATCGGATCCAGCAGATATGGCAGGAGCAGCAGAAACACGTGCGCTGTATCCAGGACCCAGAGGACTTCCCGCTTTACACCCAAACAGGCACCCTGAAGAAAGGTGGTGTGGAGCTGTGCTGCTACAGGTGTGCCCGTGGATCTACCTCCCTGGAGTCCTTCCACCTCCACCTGAATAAATTCATTCCAGGTATTGCATATGGGTTTCTGGTATAATACCTATGTTTTCCTCAATGTCTGGTTGTAATGACAAACATATTTCTATTACATGTTATAGATACAGTAGTTCATAGCATCCCATATGTAGTGAATATCTTGTATGAATGTGACAAACGCTTCTTTGTTTATTTAACCTTCAGGAACCAGTGCCAGTGCTGCGCATTTCCAGGCGTATCTTCTGGAAGGCCTGATGCGCTGGAATGATGACCGGATGGAGAGCGCCGTAAAAGGAGCACCTTCCATCCGCTCTTATGGCAGTGCTCTGAGAGAGGCAGTGGACCAGCTCAGCCAAAAGGTGCTCAGGAGATGCTGGGATGAGCGTTATCGCACCCCTGGAGCATACACAGGCAAGAAATGATCCCCCATTCAACATGAAAAAGAACACGTTAATGAATGAATTTGTTCTTTAGTAACACTGGTTATAAATCAATAATGTATTAGATATTATGAATATTTTCTTTTTTCTGTTTTGTTTTTGTAGGTGAATTGCTGGGAATTGAGTACCTGTACGACCAGACTGGCAAAACCCTGACTCCAGTGCTCCAGAACCCAGAGGAGGAGGAGGATAGGCTGGTGGAGGAAGTGATGGATGAGGAAGCACAAGATGAGGGGTTTGAAGACGAGACCGCGGAGGACATCACAGTTCCCGTCCTTCATGAGGATGACCCCTGCCGTGATCTGGGATCGTTGAGGACGAGTCCTCAGGCCTCCCCGTCTCAAGCCCCTGCATCACCTGCTGATCTGCCATCACGTGATGGAGGACAACATCCTGCTGCCGCCTCTGCAGTACCGCCCGACACTTCTCAGGCTGCACAGGAGGGTGACATCAGTATGTCCAACGAGGCTCAGGTAAGACACTTGAATGGCTATTTCAATCCAATCGCAATGACATTTTATTTCACATACATTACTCCTAATTTATTTATGTATTAGGGAGAAGTCATTGGACCACATGGGATCGCTGGGTGGGACAAGGTCCAGCATTTAGCGACCTACCTGGTGGGTCTCCGTGAGGCTTCCTACATCAATCCGCTGCAGGTGACCCAGGTCATCAAACTGTGGAATGAGCTCCCGGAAGGCGACCAGAAGAGGGTTGTCTACCAGCCACGACACCAGCAGCAACTAACAAGTGGCCGTTTTAAGGCACCCAAGCGGAAGCGGTCTGGAGTCACACCGGGTGTGGAGAGTGTCAAGCGTTGCTTGATCGGACATCCTGGGGGGCCCGCTCAGTGGCCCAACACCAGCCGCTTGGTGGAGGCCATGTGCATAAAGCTGTGCACTTTGCACGAGACACCCACCAGGAAGGCTGGAGGTTCCACCCCCAGATGGACGAAAATTCTCTATGATTACCACCACATCCGGGACTTAGTGCTTAGCTCTAGTGTTGTAGAAGACACAGAGATCCAGCTCTTTGAGCTAAATCAGAGGACACTCATTCAATGGTAGGTCAGGCACATTATTTACCTCAAATTGACTAGAATAATTCTCTAATTAATACATATCTAACACATATGATCTTCTCTCAGGTTTCAACGGCGGCAGAAGAACCAGGAGCTGAGTGTCCTTTCTCAGGGAATGGCTCCACCCAACCCCATTCCTGTGGCCCCGGCCCAGCTTCCACCACCGAAGGAGAAACTGCAGCTCCTTCCTTCGACATCAGGCCCCCAACATGTATTTGTCCTCCCTCCAAATCTGGAAGGACAGGCTCCTGTTCTGCGGCCAGGCAGACGGCCAGCGGCTGAGCGCCCCATCGCACTTCTCCCCACTGCACCATCATACACTGCACAGCCCTGGACACTCCTCCTCAACCCAGCTCCACTTGCTCCTGCGCCTGCTGCTCCTCCTGTGTCCCGGGCACTCCTCCTCAACCCAGCTCCACTTGCTCCTGCGCCTGCTGCTCCTCCTGTGTCCCGGGCACTCCTCCTCAACCTAGCTCCACTTGCTCCTGTTCTGCAGCCAGGCAGACGGCCAGCTGCTGTGCGCCCCATCGCACTTCGCCCCACTGCACCATCACACACTGCACAGCCCCGGGCGCTCCTCCTCAATCCAGCTCCACTTGCTCCTGCTGCTCCTCCTGTGTCCCAGGCACTCCTCCTCAACCCAGCTCCACTTGCGCCTGCTGCTCCTCCTGTGTCCCGGTACACACAGAGGAACAGGCGGCGGCGGGCCCGTGAGGAAGAAAGTGGAGCCAGCAAGCGGCCTTACAATAGAAAGGTTACCTTTAACACCTGTAGCCTGTGTAACTGCCCCAAAACAAATGAGTACGGGCATAGCCGTCATGGCAGTGCCACATTTTGCTCTCGTACCACACAGGGCAAATCTCTCGAAGAGTGGTTGGCAGAGCAGAGAGCACAAAAATAGGTTTTGCTTGTGTATAGATATTGTATATAACTGTTTTGCTTGTATATATTGTATATTGTGTGTTTGCGTAAAGTTCCTTGTATGGTATGTATATAGTTTTTCTGAAGTGTGTGTTTTTACCTATTGTGTTCAAGTACATTAAATCTGATCCTATCAACATTTAAGACTCTGTCTGTGCATCAGCAAAAAGGTCCATATTGTCCCATACTCTTTGAAGGCACATTTTATTGTTATTATCATTACATTAACAGATACAGACACCAAAATAAACATTACAAGTCATTGGGGGGACATATGTTCTTAAAGCCAAAGCAATGTTCTTCCTTTCATAAATGAAAGGTGTGTCCATAAATGAAAGTAGGAGGTATTAACTAATTTGGTCTAATTTAATTAAGTGTTTGTCTGGGGTCCTGGCTCCGGGACATCTCATACAACCATTGATCTCCAGCTGTCTTTAAGCCCCTGGACAAAAGACAGGATCTACCTTGATGTTCCAGTCAAACATCAAATGGTCAGTAAGTGTGAAGGAAGCAGGCCTGACGCTCCGTCTGTGAGACCCGTCTGATCCTATCAACATTTAAGACTCTGTCTGTGCATCAGCAAAAAGGTCCATATTGTCCCATAGTCTTTGAAGGCACATTTTATTGTTATTATCATTACATCAACAGATACAGACACCAAAATAAACATTACAAAGACAGATGCCATAGCATTTCATGCCATTGTATTGATTCATACATCTTATTTTGTGTTTATTATGATAATTATTTGGCAATGTGACACGTAAATGTCCTTTGATTGGATACTGAGGCAGACTGATGCAGTGCCTCAGTGCTCAGTTTAGTTGGCGAATGCAAAAACGTACACGTAGCGAAAACGTACATTTCAGTTTATTTTCAACCGACAATGGCTGAAGGAGGAGGAGATAAAGATAAGCCAAAGCAATGTTCTTCATAATAAACACAAATTAAGTTGTATGAATCAATACAATGGCATGAAATTGCTATGGCATCAGTCTTTGGGGGCACACTTTATTATTATTATTATATTTATAAGGCTGCCTCTTCCGTTCAGCGTCTGTAGAGCTAAATTAACTAAATTAGTGTCCGGCAGTTCGTAGCTTCGAATCCAGCTCACGGCGGGTGACTCGATAAACATATAAATCAAAATCTTCCACAACGCCCAGAAATGTCGTCTGAATGTAGTTGCATGACAGAATATCTCTGTTATCTAATTATTATACACTTCCCCGTATTTTCCGTGTGTTTTTATGCTTGCGCGAGGGAGCGAAAAGATCGGCTCCCTGCCTTTGCGCAGCGAGCGCTCTACCATTTGAGCTAATTCCCCTTGACGGCGCACAAGTGCCCTGCGACAGAGTCGATTTAAAAGCACTTCCTTTTCAGTGGAACACCCTTGATTCCCACCAGCCGTTGTGAATAGATCTCGACTTGTGCAAGGTAGAAGCCCTTATTCCAATATTCGACCATTCTTCTCTGTTGCCCCTTTAGCAACAGCTCGGTGGTTCTTGGTGGTTTCTCTCTGGCGGTTTCTCTTCTCTTCTTTCCCGTGGCACGCATTGGTGGTTCAGTGGTAGAATTCTCGCCTGCCACGCGGGAGGCCCGGCTTCGATTCCCGGCCAATGCAGCTGGCTCTCCTCTTGGGCTTTCTTCGACTCAGCCCAGGGCCGAAGAAAGACAAAAGGACAGCCACCGTCTCCCCGTCGGGGAATTGAACCCCGGTCTCCCGCGTGACAGGCGGGGATACTATCCACTATACTAACGAGGAGCTTGTCATCTCACTGTTCAGGGGACCCGTAGAGTCCAGAAAAGGAGTTGCCCGTCGACTGCTACACGGGGACCTGAAAGTAGTCTATGAATGTCTGTGGCAAAGAGAGGCAGGACTTGTCGACCGTGGCCGGTTAGCTCAGTTGGTTAGAGCGTGGTGCTAATAACGCCAAGGTCGCGGGTTCGATCCCCGTACTGGCCATTTTTAGACATTGAGCCCTGAAGTAGAAGAACTATGAGGACATGCCTCTGAAACACGTTGTTGGCTGGTAACCTTCTCGCAGAAAAGAGGCACTTTCGTCCCTGGGTGGGCTTGAACCACCAACCTTTCGGTTAACAGCCGAACGCGCTAACCAATTGCGCCACAGAGACTGCGCATGGTGCTGGAGGGGCTCAAGGATACAACGTTCAACCTACGGACAGGAGGTTGGTCGTTTGTCTCCTGCGTCCCTCTGCCGTGAACTGACAGCAACCCTGCAGGCTGCAAAAGCCCGGCTAGCTCAGTCGGTAGAGCATGAGACTCTTAATCTCAGGGTCGTGGGTTCGAGCCCCACGTTGGGCGCAGACTTTTCTCATTCGCCATGCCCAGAAAGTAGTCTATGCCAAAGACGCGGTACTCCTCGAAATAGCACAAGGTGCTGCTTGAGCAGTTGTCTGCTGCCGTGGTGAAAAGGATGTCTTACACAGCCCAAGCCACTGGAGAATGCGGGCATCGATCCCGCTACCTCTCGCATGCTAAGCGAGCGCTCTACCATTTGAGCTAATTCCCCTTGACGGCGCACAAGTGCCCTGCGACAGAGTCGATTTAAAAGCACTTCCTTTTCAGTGGAACACCCTTGATTCCCACCAGCCGTTGTGAATAGATCTCGACTTGTGCAAGGTAGAAGCCCTTATTCCAATATTCGACCATTCTTCTCTGTTGCCCCTTTAGCAACAGCTCGGTGGTTCTTGGTGGTTTCTCTCTGGCGGTTTCTCTTCTCTTCTTTCCCGTGGCACGCATTGGTGGTTCAGTGGTAGAATTCTCGCCTGCCACGCGGGAGGCCCGGCTTCGATTCCCGGCCAATGCAGCTGGCTCTCCTCTTGGGCTTTCTTCGACTCAGCCCAGGGCCGAAGAAAGACAAAAGGACAGCCACCGTCTCCCCGTCGGGGAATTGAACCCCGGTCTCCCGCGTGACAGGCGGGGATACTATCCACTATACTAACGAGGAGCTTGTCATCTCACTGTTCAGGGGACCCGTAGAGTCCAGAAAAGGAGTTGCCCGTCGACTGCTACACGGGGACCTGAAAGTAGTCTATGAATGTCTGTGGCAAAGAGAGGCAGGACTTGTCGACCGTGGCCGGTTAGCTCAGTTGGTTAGAGCGTGGTGCTAATAACGCCAAGGTCGCGGGTTCGATCCCCGTACTGGCCATTTTTAGACATTGAGCCCTGAAGTAGAAGAACTATGAGGACATGCCTCTGAAACACGTTGTTGGCTGGTAACCTTCTCGCAGAAAAGAGGCACTTTCGTCCCTGGGTGGGCTTGAACCACCAACCTTTCGGTTAACAGCCGAACGCGCTAACCAATTGCGCCACAGAGACTGCGCATGGTGCTGGAGGGGCTCAAGGATACAACGTTCAACCTACGGACAGGAGGTTGGTCGTTTGTCTCCTGCGTCCCTCTGCCGTGAACTGACAGCAACCCTGCAGGCTGCAAAAGCCCGGCTAGCTCAGTCGGTAGAGCATGAGACTCTTAATCTCAGGGTCGTGGGTTCGAGCCCCACGTTGGGCGCAGACTTTTCTCATTCGCCATGCCCAGAAAGTAGTCTATGCCAAAGACGCGGTACTCCTCGAAATAGCACAAGGTGCTGCTTGAGCAGTTGTCTGCTGCCGTGGTGAAAAGGATGTCTTACACAGCCCAAGCCACTGGAGAATGCGGGCATCGATCCCGCTACCTCTCGCATGCTAAGCGAGCGCTCTACCATTTGAGCTAATTCCCCTTGACGGCGCACAAGTGCCCTGCGACAGAGTCGATTTAAAAGCACTTCCTTTTCAGTGGAACACAGTGGTAGAATTCTCGCCTGCCACGCGGGAGGCCCGGCTTCGATTCCCGGCCAATGCAGCTGGCTCTCCTCTTGGGCTTTCTTCGACTCAGCCCAGGGCCGAAGAAAGACAAAAGGACAGCCACCGTCTCCCCGTCGGGGAATTGAACCCCGGTCTCCCGCGTGACAGGCGGGGATACTATCCACTATACTAACGAGGAGCTTGTCATCTCACTGTTCAGGGGACCCGTAGAGTCCAGAAAAGGAGTTGCCCGTCGACTGCTACACGGGGACCTGAAAGTAGTCTATGAATGTCTGTGGCAAAGAGAGGCAGGACTTGACGACCGTGGCCGGTTAGCTCAGTTGGTTAGAGCGTGGTGCTAATAACGCCAAGGTCGCGGGTTCGATCCCCGTACTGGCCATTTTTAGACATTGAGCCCTGAAGTAGAAGAACTATGAGGACATTCCTCTGAAACACGTTGTTGGCTGGTAACCTTCTCGCAGAAAAGAGGCACTTTCGTCCCTGGGTGGGCTTGAACCACCAACCTTTCGGTTAACAGCCGAACGCGCTAACCAATTGCGCCACAGAGACTGCGCATGGTGCTGGAGGGGCTCAAGGATACAACGTTCAACCTACGGACAGGAGGTTGGTCGTTTGTCTCCTGCGTCCCTCTGCCGTGAACTGACAGCAACCCTGCAGGCTGCAAAAGCCCGGCTAGCTCAGTCGGTAGAGCATGAGACTCTTAATCTCAGGGTCGTGGGTTCGAGCCCCACGTTGGGCGCAGACTTTTCTCATTCGCCATGCCCAGAAAGTAGTCTATGCCAAAGACGCGGTACTCCTCGAAATAGCACAAGGTGCTGCTTGAGCAGTTGTCTGCTGCCGTGGTGAAAAGGATGTCTTACACAGCCCAAGCCACTGGAGAATGCGGGCATCGATCCCGCTACCTCTCGCATGCTAAGCGAGCGCTCTACCATTTGAGCTAATTCCCCTTGACGGCGCACAAGTGCCCTGCGACAGAGTCGATTTAAAAGCACTTCCTTTTCAGTGGAACACCCTTGATTCCCACCAGCCGTTGTGAATAGATCTCGACTTGTGCAAGGTAGAAGCCCTTATTCCAATATTCGACCATTCTTCTCTGTTGCCCCTTTAGCAACAGCTCGGTGGTTCTTGGTGGTTTCTCTCTGGCGGTTTCTCTTCTCTTCTTTCCCGTGGCACGCATTGGTGGTTCAGTGGTAGAATTCTCGCCTGCCACGCGGGAGGCCCGGCTTCGATTCCCGGCCAATGCAGCTGGCTCTCCTCTTGGGCTTTCTTCGACTCAGCCCAGGGCCGAAGAAAGACAAAAGGACAGCCACCGTCTCCCCGTCGGGGAATTGAACCCCGGTCTCCCGCGTGACAGGCGGGGATACTATCCACTATACTAACGAGGAGCTTGTCATCTCACTGTTCAGGGGACCCGTAGAGTCCAGAAAAGGAGTTGCCCGTCGACTGCTACACGGGGACCTGAAAGTAGTCTATGAATGTCTGTGGCAAAGAGAGGCAGGACTTGTCGACCGTGGCCGGTTAGCTCAGTTGGTTAGAGCGTGGTGCTAATAACGCCAAGGTCGCGGGTTCGATCCCCGTACTGGCCATTTTTAGACATTGAGCCCTGAAGTAGAAGAACTATGAGGACATTCCTCTGAAACACGTTGTTGGCTGGTAACCTTCTCGCAGAAAAGAGGCACTTTCGTCCCTGGGTGGGCTTGAACCACCAACCTTTCGGTTAACAGCCGAACGCGCTAACCAATTGCGCCACAGAGACTGCGCATGGTGCTGGAGGGGCTCAAGGATACAACGTTCAACCTACGGACAGGAGGTTGGTCGTTTGTCTCCTGCGTCCCTCTGCCGTGAACTGACAGCAACCCTGCAGGCTGCAAAAGCCCGGCTAGCTCAGTCGGTAGAGCATGAGACTCTTAATCTCAGGGTCGTGGGTTCGAGCCCCACGTTGGGCGGAGACTTTTCTCATTCGCCATGCCCAGAAAGTAGTCTATGCCAAAGACGCGGTACTCCTCGAAATAGCACAAGGTGCTGCTTGAGCAGTTGTCTGCTGCCGTGGTGAAAAGGATGTCTTACACAGCCCAAGCCACTGGAGAATGCGGGCATCGATCCCGCTACCTCTCGCATGCTAAGCGAGCGCTCTACCATTTGAGCTAATTCCCCTTGACGGCGCACAAGTGCCCTGCGACAGAGTCAATTTAAAAGCACTTCCTTTTCAGTGGAACACAGTGGTAGAATTCTCGCCTGCCACGCGGGAGGCCCGGCTTCGATTCCCGGCCAATGCAGCTGGCTCTCCTCTTGGGCTTTCTTCGACTCAGCCCAGGGCCGAAGAAAGACAAAAGGACAGCCACCGTCTCCCCGTCGGGGAATTGAACCCCGGTCTCCCGCGTGACAGGCGGGGATACTATCCACTATACTAACGAGGAGCTTGTCATCTCACTGTTCAGGGGACCCGTAGAGTCCAGAAAAGGAGTTGCCCGTCGACTGCTACACGGGGACCTGAAAGTAGTCTATGAATGTCTGTGGCAAAGAGAGGCAGGACTTGTCGACCGTGGCCGGTTAGCTCAGTTGGTTAGAGCGTGGTGCTAATAACGCCAAGGTCGCGGGTTCGATCCCCGTACTGGCCATTTTTAGACATTGAGCCCTGAAGTAGAAGAACTATGAGGACATTCCTCTGAAACACGTTGTTGGCTGGTAACCTTCTCGCAGAAAAGAGGCACTTTCGTCCCTGGGTGGGCTTGAACCACCAACCTTTCGGTTAACAGCCGAACGCGCTAACCAATTGCGCCACAGAGACTGCGCATGGTGCTGGAGGGGCTCAAGGATACAACGTTCAACCTACGGACAGGAGGTTGGTCGTTTGTCTCCTGCGTCCCTCTGCCGTGAACTGACAGCAACCCTGCAGGCTGCAAAAGCCCGGCTAGCTCAGTCGGTAGAGCATGAGACTCTTAATCTCAGGGTCGTGGGTTCGAGCCCCACGTTGGGCGCAGACTTTTCTCATTCGCCATGCCCAGAAAGTAGTCTATGCCAAAGACGCGGTACTCCTCGAAATAGCACAAGGTGCTGCTTGAGCAGTTGTCTGCTGCCGTGGTGAAAAGGATGTCTTACACAGCCCAAGCCACTGGAGAATGCGGGCATCGATCCCGCTACCTCTCGCATGCTAAGCGAGCGCTCTACCATTTGAGCTAATTCCCCTTGACGGCGCACAAGTGCCCTGCGACAGAGTCGATTTAAAAGCACTTCCTTTTCAGTGGAACACCCTTGATTCCC
The DNA here is from genome assembly GCF_963457725.1 of Sprattus sprattus. Lineage (NCBI taxonomy): Eukaryota > Metazoa > Chordata > Actinopteri > Clupeiformes > Clupeidae > Sprattus > Sprattus sprattus. Next base: position 3,229,116 of record NC_137920.1, on the reverse strand, counting down.
ACCAGCCGTTGTGAATAGATCTCGACTTGTGCAAGGTAGAAGCCCTTATTCCAATATTCGACCATTCTTCTCTGTTGCCCCTTTAGCAACAGCTCGGTGGTTCTTGGTGGTTTCTCTCTGGCGGTTTCTCTTCTCTTCTTTCCCGTGGCACGCATTGGTGGTTCAGTGGTAGAATTCTCGCCTGCCACGCGGGAGGCCCGGCTTCGATTCCCGGCCAATGCAGCTGGCTCTCCTCTTGGGCTTTCTTCGACTCAGCCCAGGGCCGAAGAAAGACAAAAGGACAGCCACCGTCTCCCCGTCGGGGAATTGAACCCCGGTCTCCCGCGTGACAGGCGGGGATACTATCCACTATACTAACGAGGAGCTTGTCATCTCACTGTTCAGGGGACCCGTAGAGTCCAGAAAAGGAGTTGCCCGTCGACTGCTACACGGGGACCTGAAAGTAGTCTATGAATGTCTGTGGCAAAGAGAGGCAGGACTTGTCGACCGTGGCCGGTTAGCTCAGTTGGTTAGAGCGTGGTGCTAATAACGCCAAGGTCGCGGGTTCGATCCCCGTACTGGCCATTTTTAGACATTGAGCCCTGAAGTAGAAGAACTATGAGGACATTCCTCTGAAACACGTTGTTGGCTGGTAACCTTCTCGCAGAAAAGAGGCACTTTCGTCCCTGGGTGGGCTTGAACCACCAACCTTTCGGTTAACAGCCGAACGCGCTAACCAATTGCGCCACAGAGACTGCGCATGGTGCTGGAGGGGCTCAAGGATACAACGTTCAACCTACGGACAGGAGGTTGGTCGTTTGTCTCCTGCGTCCCTCTGCCGTGAACTGACAGCAACCCTGCAGGCTGCAAAAGCCCGGCTAGCTCAGTCGGTAGAGCATGAGACTCTTAATCTCAGGGTCGTGGGTTCGAGCCCCACGTTGGGCGGAGACTTTTCTCATTCGCCATGCCCAGAAAGTAGTCTATGCCAAAGACGCGGTACTCCTCGAAATAGCACAAGGTGCTGCTTGAGCAGTTGTCTGCTGCCGTGGTGAAAAGGATGTCTTACACAGCCCAAGCCACTGGAGAATGCGGGCATCGATCCCGCTACCTCTCGCATGCTAAGCGAGCGCTCTACCATTTGAGCTAATTCCCCTTGACGGCGCACAAGTGCCCTGCGACAGAGTCAATTTAAAAGCACTTCCTTTTCAGTGGAACACAGTGGTAGAATTCTCGCCTGCCACGCGGGAGGCCCGGCTTCGATTCCCGGCCAATGCAGCTGGCTCTCCTCTTGGGCTTTCTTCGACTCAGCCCAGGGCCGAAGAAAGACAAAAGGACAGCCACCGTCTCCCCGTCGGGGAATTGAACCCCGGTCTCCCGCGTGACAGGCGGGGATACTATCCACTATACTAACGAGGAGCTTGTCATCTCACTGTTCAGGGGACCCGTAGAGTCCAGAAAAGGAGTTGCCCGTCGACTGCTACACGGGGACCTGAAAGTAGTCTATGAATGTCTGTGGCAAAGAGAGGCAGGACTTGTCGACCGTGGCCGGTTAGCTCAGTTGGTTAGAGCGTGGTGCTAATAACGCCAAGGTCGCGGGTTCGATCCCCGTACTGGCCATTTTTAGACATTGAGCCCTGAAGTAGAAGAACTATGAGGACATTCCTCTGAAACACGTTGTTGGCTGGTAACCTTCTCGCAGAAAAGAGGCACTTTCGTCCCTGGGTGGGCTTGAACCACCAACCTTTCGGTTAACAGCCGAACGCGCTAACCAATTGCGCCACAGACACTGAGCATGGTGCTGGAGGGGCTCAAGGATACAACGTTCAACCTACGGACAGGAGGTTGGTCGTTTGTCTCCTGCGTCCCTCTGCCGTGAACTGACAGCAACCCTGCAGGCTGCAAAAGCCCGGCTAGCTCAGTCGGTAGAGCATGAGACTCTTAATCTCAGGGTCGTGGGTTCGAGCCCCACGTTGGGCGCAGACTTTTCTCATTCGCCATGCCCAGAAAGTAGTCTATGCCAAAGACGCGGTACTCCTCGAAATAGCACAAGGTGCTGCTTGAGCAGTTGTCTGCTGCCGTGGTGAAAAGGATGTCTTACACAGCCCAAGCCACTGGAGAATGCGGGCATCGATCCCGCTACCTCTCGCATGCTAAGCGAGCGCTCTACCATTTGAGCTAATTCCCCTTGACGGCGCACAAGTGCCCTGCGACAGAGTCGATTTAAAAGCACTTCCTTTTCAGTGGAACACCCTTGATTCCCACCAGCCGTTGTGAATAGATCTCGACTTGTGCAAGGTAGAAGCCCTTATTCCAATATTCGACCATTCTTCTCTGTTGCCCCTTTAGCAACAGCTCGGTGGTTCTTGGTGGTTTCTCTCTGGCGGTTTCTCTTCTCTTCTTTCCCGTGGCACGCATTGGTGGTTCAGTGGTAGAATTCTCGCCTGCCACGCGGGAGGCCCGGCTTCGATTCCCGGCCAATGCAGCTGGCTCTCCTCTTGGGCTTTCTTCGACTCAGCCCAGGGCCGAAGAAAGACAAAAGGACAGCCACCGTCTCCCCGTCGGGGAATTGAACCCCGGTCTCCCGCGTGACAGGCGGGGATACTATCCACTATACTAACGAGGAGCTTGTCATCTCACTGTTCAGGGGACCCGTAGAGTCCAGAAAAGGAGTTGCCCGTCGACTGCTACACGGGGACCTGAAAGTAGTCTATGAATGTCTGTGGCAAAGAGAGGCAGGACTTGTCGACCGTGGCCGGTTAGCTCAGTTGGTTAGAGCGTGGTGCTAATAACGCCAAGGTCGCGGGTTCGATCCCCGTACTGGCCATTTTTAGACATTGAGCCCTGAAGTAGAAGAACTATGAGGACATTCCTCTGAAACACGTTGTTGGCTGGTAACCTTCTCGCAGAAAAGAGGCACTTTCGTCCCTGGGTGGGCTTGAACCACCAACCTTTCGGTTAACAGCCGAACGCGCTAACCAATTGCGCCACAGAGACTGCGCATGGTGCTGGAGGGGCTCAAGGATACAACGTTCAACCTACGGACAGGAGGTTGGTCGTTTGTCTCCTGCGTCCCTCTGCCGTGAACTGACAGCAACCCTGCAGGCTGCAAAAGCCCGGCTAGCTCAGTCGGTAGAGCATGAGACTCTTAATCTCAGGGTCGTGGGTTCGAGCCCCACGTTGGGCGGAGACTTTTCTCATTCGCCATGCCCAGAAAGTAGTCTATGCCAAAGACGCGGTACTCCTCGAAATAGCACAAGGTGCTGCTTGAGCAGTTGTCTGCTGCCGTGGTGAAAAGGATGTCTTACACAGCCCAAGCCACTGGAGAATGCGGGCATCGATCCCGCTACCTCTCGCATGCTAAGCGAGCGCTCTACCATTTGAGCTAATTCCCCTTGACGGCGCACAAGTGCCCTGCGACAGAGTCAATTTAAAAGCACTTCCTTTTCAGTGGAACACAGTGGTAGAATTCTCGCCTGCCACGCGGGAGGCCCGGCTTCGATTCCCGGCCAATGCAGCTGGCTCTCCTCTTGGGCTTTCTTCGACTCAGCCCAGGGCCGAAGAAAGACAAAAGGACAGCCACCGTCTCCCCGTCGGGGAATTGAACCCCGGTCTCCCGCGTGACAGGCGGGGATACTATCCACTATACTAACGAGGAGCTTGTCATCTCACTGTTCAGGGGACCCGTAGAGTCCAGAAAAGGAGTTGCCCGTCGACTGCTACACGGGGACCTGAAAGTAGTCTATGAATGTCTGTGGCAAAGAGAGGCAGGACTTGTCGACCGTGGCCGGTTAGCTCAGTTGGTTAGAGCGTGGTGCTAATAACGCCAAGGTCGCGGGTTCGATCCCCGTACTGGCCATTTTTAGACATTGAGCCCTGAAGTAGAAGAACTATGAGGACATTCCTCTGAAACACGTTGTTGGCTGGTAACCTTCTCGCAGAAAAGAGGCACTTTCGTCCCTGGGTGGGCTTGAACCACCAACCTTTCGGTTAACAGCCGAACGCGCTAACCAATTGCGCCACAGAGACTGCGCATGGTGCTGGAGGGGCTCAAGGATACAACGTTCAACCTACGGACAGGAGGTTGGTCGTTTGTCTCCTGCGTCCCTCTGCCGTGAACTGACAGCAACCCTGCAGGCTGCAAAAGCCCGGCTAGCTCAGTCGGTAGAGCATGAGACTCTTAATCTCAGGGTCGTGGGTTCGAGCCCCACGTTGGGCGCAGACTTTTCTCATTCGCCATGCCCAGAAAGTAGTCTATGCCAAAGACGCGGTACTCCTCGAAATAGCACAAGGTGCTGCTTGAGCAGTTGTCTGCTGCCGTGGTGAAAAGGATGTCTTACACAGCCCAAGCCACTGGAGAATGCGGGCATCGATCCCGCTACCTCTCGCATGCTAAGCGAGCGCTCTACCATTTGAGCTAATTCCCCTTGACGGCGCACAAGTGCCCTGCGACAGAGTCGATTTAAAAGCACTTCCTTTTCAGTGGAACACCCTTGATTCCCACCAGCCGTTGTGAATAGATCTCGACTTGTGCAAGGTAGAAGCCCTTATTCCAATATTCGACCATTCTTCTCTGTTGCCCCTTTAGCAACAGCTCGGTGGTTCTTGGTGGTTTCTCTCTGGCGGTTTCTCTTCTCTTCTTTCCCGTGGCACGCATTGGTGGTTCAGTGGTAGAATTCTCGCCTGCCACGCGGGAGGCCCGGCTTCGATTCCCGGCCAATGCAGCTGGCTCTCCTCTTGGGCTTTCTTCGACTCAGCCCAGGGCCGAAGAAAGACAAAAGGACAGCCACCGTCTCCCCGTCGGGGAATTGAACCCCGGTCTCCCGCGTGACAGGCGGGGATACTATCCACTATACTAACGAGGAGCTTGTCATCTCACTGTTCAGGGGACCCGTAGAGTCCAGAAAAGGAGTTGCCCGTCGACTGCTACACGGGGACCTGAAAGTAGTCTATGAATGTCTGTGGCAAAGAGAGGCAGGACTTGTCGACCGTGGCCGGTTAGCTCAGTTGGTTAGAGCGTGGTGCTAATAACGCCAAGGTCGCGGGTTCGATCCCCGTACTGGCCATTTTTAGACATTGAGCCCTGAAGTAGAAGAACTATGAGGACATTCCTCTGAAACACGTTGTTGGCTGGTAACCTTCTCGCAGAAAAGAGGCACTTTCGTCCCTGGGTGGGCTTGAACCACCAACCTTTCGGTTAACAGCCGAACGCGCTAACCAATTGCGCCACAGAGACTGCGCATGGTGCTGGAGGGGCTCAAGGATACAACGTTCAACCTACGGACAGGAGGTTGGTCGTTTGTCTCCTGCGTCCCTCTGCCGTGAACTGACAGCAACCCTGCAGGCTGCAAAAGCCCGGCTAGCTCAGTCGGTAGAGCATGAGACTCTTAATCTCAGGGTCGTGGGTTCGAGCCCCACGTTGGGCGGAGACTTTTCTCATTCGCCATGCCCAGAAAGTAGTCTATGCCAAAGACGCGGTACTCCTCGAAATAGCACAAGGTGCTGCTTGAGCAGTTGTCTGCTGCCGTGGTGAAAAGGATGTCTTACACAGCCCAAGCCACTGGAGAATGCGGGCATCGATCCCGCTACCTCTCGCATGCTAAGCGAGCGCTCTACCATTTGAGCTAATTCCCCTTGACGGCGCACAAGTGCCCTGCGACAGAGTCAATTTAAAAGCACTTCCTTTTCAGTGGAACACAGTGGTAGAATTCTCGCCTGCCACGCGGGAGGCCCGGCTTCGATTCCCGGCCAATGCAGCTGGCTCTCCTCTTGGGCTTTCTTCGACTCAGCCCAGGGCCGAAGAAAGACAAAAGGACAGCCACCGTCTCCCCGTCGGGGAATTGAACCCCGGTCTCCCGCGTGACAGGCGGGGATACTATCCACTATACTAACGAGGAGCTTGTCATCTCACTGTTCAGGGGACCCGTAGAGTCCAGAAAAGGAGTTGCCCGTCGACTGCTACACGGGGACCTGAAAGTAGTCTATGAATGTCTGTGGCAAAGAGAGGCAGGACTTGTCGACCGTGGCCGGTTAGCTCAGTTGGTTAGAGCGTGGTGCTAATAACGCCAAGGTCGCGGGTTCGATCCCCGTACTGGCCATTTTTAGACATTGAGCCCTGAAGTAGAAGAACTATGAGGACATTCCTCTGAAACACGTTGTTGGCTGGTAACCTTCTCGCAGAAAAGAGGCACTTTCGTCCCTGGGTGGGCTTGAACCACCAACCTTTCGGTTAACAGCCGAACGCGCTAACCAATTGCGCCACAGAGACTGCGCATGGTGCTGGAGGGGCTCAAGGATACAACGTTCAACCTACGGACAGGAGGTTGGTCGTTTGTCTCCTGCGTCCCTCTGCCGTGAACTGACAGCAACCCTGCAGGCTGCAAAAGCCCGGCTAGCTCAGTCGGTAGAGCATGAGACTCTTAATCTCAGGGTCGTGGGTTCGAGCCCCACGTTGGGCGGAGACTTTTCTCATTCGCCATGCCCAGAAAGTAGTCTATGCCAAAGACGCGGTACTCCTCGAAATAGCACAAGGTGCTGCTTGAGCAGTTGTCTGCTGCCGTGGTGAAAAGGATGTCTTACACAGCCCAAGCCACTGGAGAATGCGGGCATCGATCCCGCTACCTCTCGCATGCTAAGCGAGCGCTCTACCATTTGAGCTAATTCCCCTTGACGGCGCACAAGTGCCCTGCGACAGAGTCAATTTAAAAGCACTTCCTTTTCAGTGGAACACAGTGGTAGAATTCTCGCCTGCCACGCGGGAGGCCCGGCTTCGATTCCCGGCCAATGCAGCTGGCTCTCCTCTTGGGCTTTCTTCGACTCAGCCCAGGGCCGAAGAAAGACAAAAGGACAGCCACCGTCTCCCCGTCGGGGAATTGAACCCCGGTCTCCCGCGTGACAGGCGGGGATACTATCCACTATACTAACGAGGAGCTTGTCATCTCACTGTTCAGGGGACCCGTAGAGTCCAGAAAAGGAGTTGCCCGTCGACTGCTACACGGGGACCTGAAAGTAGTCTATGAATGTCTGTGGCAAAGAGAGGCAGGACTTGTCGACCGTGGCCGGTTAGCTCAGTTGGTTAGAGCGTGGTGCTAATAACGCCAAGGTCGCGGGTTCGATCCCCGTACTGGCCATTTTTAGACATTGAGCCCTGAAGTAGAAGAACTATGAGGACATTCCTCTGAAACACGTTGTTGGCTGGTAACCTTCTCGCAGAAAAGAGGCACTTTCGTCCCTGGGTGGGCTTGAACCACCAACCTTTCGGTTAACAGCCGAACGCGCTAACCAATTGCGCCACAGAGACTGCGCATGGTGCTGGAGGGGCTCAAGGATACAACGTTCAACCTACGGACAGGAGGTTGGTCGTTTGTCTCCTGCGTCCCTCTGCCGTGAACTGACAGCAACCCTGCAGGCTGCAAAAGCCCGGCTAGCTCAGTCGGTAGAGCATGAGACTCTTAATCTCAGGGTCGTGGGTTCGAGCCCCACGTTGGGCGCAGACTTTTCTCATTCGCCATGCCCAGAAAGTAGTCTATGCCAAAGACGCGGTACTCCTCGAAATAGCACAAGGTGCTGCTTGAGCAGTTGTCTGCTGCCGTGGTGAAAAGGATGTCTTACACAGCCCAAGCCACTGGAGAATGCGGGCATCGATCCCGCTACCTCTCGCATGCTAAGCGAGCGCTCTACCATTTGAGCTAATTCCCCTTGACGGCGCACAAGTGCCCTGCGACAGAGTCGATTTAAAAGCACTTCCTTTTCAGTGGAACACCCTTGATTCCCACCAGCCGTTGTGAATAGATCTCGACTTGTGCAAGGTAGAAGCCCTTATTCCAATATTCGACCATTCTTCTCTGTTGCCCCTTTAGCAACAGCTCGGTGGTTCTTGGTGGTTTCTCTCTGGCGGTTTCTCTTCTCTTCTTTCCCGTGGCACGCATTGGTGGTTCAGTGGTAGAATTCTCGCCTGCCACGCGGGAGGCCCGGCTTCGATTCCCGGCCAATGCAGCTGGCTCTCCTCTTGGGCTTTCTTCGACTCAGCCCAGGGCCGAAGAAAGACAAAAGGACAGCCACCGTCTCCCCGTCGGGGAATTGAACCCCGGTCTCCCGCGTGACAGGCGGGGATACTATCCACTATACTAACGAGGAGCTTGTCATCTCACTGTTCAGGGGACCCGTAGAGTCCAGAAAAGGAGTTGCCCGTCGACTGCTACACGGGGACCTGAAAGTAGTCTATGAATGTCTGTGGCAAAGAGAGGCAGGACTTGTCGACCGTGGCCGGTTAGCTCAGTTGGTTAGAGCGTGGTGCTAATAACGCCAAGGTCGCGGGTTCGATCCCCGTACTGGCCATTTTTAGACATTGAGCCCTGAAGTAGAAGAACTATGAGGACATTCCTCTGAAACACGTTGTTGGCTGGTAACCTTCTCGCAGAAAAGAGGCACTTTCGTCCCTGGGTGGGCTTGAACCACCAACCTTTCGGTTAACAGCCGAACGCGCTAACCAATTGCGCCACAGAGACTGCGCATGGTGCTGGAGGGGCTCAAGGATACAACGTTCAACCTACGGACAGGAGGTTGGTCGTTTGTCTCCTGCGTCCCTCTGCCGTGAACTGACAGCAACCCTGCAGGCTGCAAAAGCCCGGCTAGCTCAGTCGGTAGAGCATGAGACTCTTAATCTCAGGGTCGTGGGTTCGAGCCCCACGTTGGGCGGAGACTTTTCTCATTCGCCATGCCCAGAAAGTAGTCTATGCCAAAGACGCGGTACTCCTCGAAATAGCACAAGGTGCTGCTTGAGCAGTTGTCTGCTGCCGTGGTGAAAAGGATGTCTTACACAGCCCAAGCCACTGGAGAATGCGGGCATCGATCCCGCTACCTCTCGCATGCTAAGCGAGCGCTCTACCATTTGAGCTAATTCCCCTTGACGGCGCACAAGTGCCCTGCGACAGAGTCAATTTAAAAGCACTTCCTTTTCAGTGGAACACAGTGGTAGAATTCTCGCCTGCCACGCGGGAGGCCCGGCTTCGATTCCCGGCCAATGCAGCTGGCTCTCCTCTTGGGCTTTCTTCGACTCAGCCCAGGGCCGAAGAAAGACAAAAGGACAGCCACCGTCTCCCCGTCGGGGAATTGAACCCCGGTCTCCCGCGTGACAGGCGGGGATACTATCCACTATACTAACGAGGAGCTTGTCATCTCACTGTTCAGGGGACCCGTAGAGTCCAGAAAAGGAGTTGCCCGTCGACTGCTACACGGGGACCTGAAAGTAGTCTATGAATGTCTGTGGCAAAGAGAGGCAGGACTTGTCGACCGTGGCCGGTTAGCTCAGTTGGTTAGAGCGTGGTGCTAATAACGCCAAGGTCGCGGGTTCGATCCCCGTACTGGCCATTTTTAGACATTGAGCCCTGAAGTAGAAGAACTATGAGGACATTCCTCTGAAACACGTTGTTGGCTGGTAACCTTCTCGCAGAAAAGAGGCACTTTCGTCCCTGGGTGGGCTTGAACCACCAACCTTTCGGTTAACAGCCGAACGCGCTAACCAATTGCGCCACAGAGACTGCGCATGGTGCTGGAGGGGCTCAAGGATACAACGTTCAACCTACGGACAGGAGGTTGGTCGTTTGTCTCCTGCGTCCCTCTGCCGTGAACTGACAGCAACCCTGCAGGCTGCAAAAGCCCGGCTAGCTCAGTCGGTAGAGCATGAGACTCTTAATCTCAGGGTCGTGGGTTCGAGCCCCACGTTGGGCGGAGACTTTTCTCATTCGCCATGCCCAGAAAGTAGTCTATGCCAAAGACGCGGTACTCCTCGAAATAGCACAAGGTGCTGCTTGAGCAGTTGTCTGCTGCCGTGGTGAAAAGGATGTCTTACACAGCCCAAGCCACTGGAGAATGCGGGCATCGATCCCGCTACCTCTCGCATGCTAAGCGAGCGCTCTACCATTTGAGCTAATTCCCCTTGACGGCGCACAAGTGCCCTGCGACAGAGTCAATTTAAAAGCACTTCCTTTTCAGTGGAACACAGTGGTAGAATTCTCGCCTGCCACGCGGGAGGCCCGGCTTCGATTCCCGGCCAATGCAGCTGGCTCTCCTCTTGGGCTTTCTTCGACTCAGCCCAGGGCCGAAGAAAGACAAAAGGACAGCCACCGTCTCCCCGTCGGGGAATTGAACCCCGGTCTCCCGCGTGACAGGCGGGGATACTATCCACTATACTAACGAGGAGCTTGTCATCTCACTGTTCAGGGGACCCGTAGAGTCCAGAAAAGGAGTTGCCCGTCGACTGCTACACGGGGACCTGAAAGTAGTCTATGAATGTCTGTGGCAAAGAGAGGCAGGACTTGTCGACCGTGGCCGGTTAGCTCAGTTGGTTAGAGCGTGGTGCTAATAACGCCAAGGTCGCGGGTTCGATCCCCGTACTGGCCATTTTTAGACATTGAGCCCTGAAGTAGAAGAACTATGAGGACATTCCTCTGAAACACGTTGTTGGCTGGTAACCTTCTCGCAGAAAAGAGGCACTTTCGTCCCTGGGTGGGCTTGAACCACCAACCTTTCGGTTAACAGCCGAACGCGCTAACCAATTGCGCCACAGAGACTGCGCATGGTGCTGGAGGGGCTCAAGGATACAACGTTCAACCTACGGACAGGAGGTTGGTCGTTTGTCTCCTGCGTCCCTCTGCCGTGAACTGACAGCAACCCTGCAGGCTGCAAAAGCCCGGCTAGCTCAGTCGGTAGAGCATGAGACTCTTAATCTCAGGGTCGTGGGTTCGAGCCCCACGTTGGGCGGAGACTTTTCTCATTCGCCATGCCCAGAAAGTAGTCTATGCCAAAGACGCGGTACTCCTCGAAATAGCACAAGGTGCTGCTTGAGCAGTTGTCTGCTGCCGTGGTGAAAAGGATGTCTTACACAGCCCAAGCCACTGGAGAATGCGGGCATCGATCCCGCTACCTCTCGCATGCTAAGCGAGCGCTCTACCATTTGAGCTAATTCCCCTTGACGGCGCACAAGTGCCCTGCGACAGAGTCAATTTAAAAGCACTTCCTTTTCAGTGGAACACAGTGGTAGAATTCTCGCCTGCCACGCGGGAGGCCCGGCTTCGATTCCCGGCCAATGCAGCTGGCTCTCCTCTTGGGCTTTCTTCGACTCAGCCCAGGGCCGAAGAAAGACAAAAGGACAGCCACCGTCTCCCCGTCGGGGAATTGAACCCCGGTCTCCCGCGTGACAGGCGGGGATACTATCCACTATACTAACGAGGAGCTTGTCATCTCACTGTTCAGGGGACCCGTAGAGTCCAGAAAAGGAGTTGCCCGTCGACTGCTACACGGGGACCTGAAAGTAGTCTATGAATGTCTGTGGCAAAGAGAGGCAGGACTTGTCGACCGTGGCCGGTTAGCTCAGTTGGTTAGAGCGTGGTGCTAATAACGCCAAGGTCGCGGGTTCGATCCCCGTACTGGCCATTTTTAGACATTGAGCCCTGAAGTAGAAGAACTATGAGGACATTCCTCTGAAACACGTTGTTGGCTGGTAACCTTCTCGCAGAAAAGAGGCACTTTCGTCCCTGGGTGGGCTTGAACCACCAACCTTTCGGTTAACAGCCGAACGCGCTAACCAATTGCGCCACAGAGACTGCGCATGGTGCTGGAGGGGCTCAAGGATACAACGTTCAACCTACGGACAGGAGGTTGGTCGTTTGTCTCCTGCGTCCCTCTGCCGTGAACTGACAGCAACCCTGCAGGCTGCAAAAGCCCGGCTAGCTCAGTCGGTAGAGCATGAGACTCTTAATCTCAGGGTCGTGGGTTCGAGCCCCACGTTGGGCGCAGACTTTTCTCATTCGCCATGCCCAGAAAGTAGTCTATGCCAAAGACGCGGTACTCCTCGAAATAGCACAAGGTGCTGCTTGAGCAGTTGTCTGCTGCCGTGGTGAAAAGGATGTCTTACACAGCCCAAGCCACTGGAGAATGCGGGCATCGATCCCGCTACCTCTCGCATGCTAAGCGAGCGCTCTACCATTTGAGCTAATTCCCCTTGACGGCGCACAAGTGCCCTGCGACAGAGTCGATTTAAAAGCACTTCCTTTTCAGTGGAACACCCTTGATTCCCACCAGCCGTTGTGAATAGATCTCGACTTGTGCAAGGTAGAAGCCCTTATTCCAATATTCGACCATTCTTCTCTGTTGCCCCTTTAGCAACAGCTCGGTGGTTCTTGGTGGTTTCTCTCTGGCGGTTTCTCTTCTCTTCTTTCCCGTGGCACGCATTGGTGGTTCAGTGGTAGAATTCTCGCCTGCCACGCGGGAGGCCCGGCTTCGATTCCCGGCCAATGCAGCTGGCTCTCCTCTTGGGCTTTCTTCGACTCAGCCCAGGGCCGAAGAAAGACAAAAGGACAGCCACCGTCTCCCCGTCGGGGAATTGAACCCCGGTCTCCCGCGTGACAGGCGGGGATACTATCCACTATACTAACGAGGAGCTTGTCATCTCACTGTTCAGGGGACCCGTAGAGTCCAGAAAAGGAGTTGCCCGTCGACTGCTACACGGGGACCTGAAAGTAGTCTATGAATGTCTGTGGCAAAGAGAGGCAGGACTTGTCGACCGTGGCCGGTTAGCTCAGTTGGTTAGAGCGTGGTGCTAATAACGCCAAGGTCGCGGGTTCGATCCCCGTACTGGCCATTTTTAGACATTGAGCCCTGAAGTAGAAGAACTATGAGGACATTCCTCTGAAACACGTTGTTGGCTGGTAACCTTCTCGCAGAAAAGAGGCACTTTCGTCCCTGGGTGGGCTTGAACCACCAACCTTTCGGTTAACAGCCGAACGCGCTAACCAATTGCGCCACAGAGACTGCGCATGGTGCTGGAGGGGCTCAAGGATACAGCGTTCAACCTACGGACAGGAGGTTGGTCGTTTGTCTCCTGCGTCCCTCTGCCGTGAACTGACAGCAACCCTGCAGGCTGCAAAAGCCCGGCTAGCTCAGTCGGTAGAGCATGAGACTCTTAATCTCAGGGTCGTGGGTTCGAGCCCCACGTTGGGCGGAGACTTTTCTCATTCGCCATGCCCAGAAAGTAGTCTATGCCAAAGACGCGGTACTCCTCGAAATAGCACAAGGTGCTGCTTGAGCAGTTGTCTGCTGCCGTGGTGAAAAGGATGTCTTACACAGCCCAAGCCACTGGAGAATGCGGGCATCGATCCCGCTACCTCTCGCATGCTAAGCGAGCGCTCTACCATTTGAGCTAATTCCCCTTGACGGCGCACAAGTGCCCTGCGACAGAGTCAATTTAAAAGCACTTCCTTTTCAGTGGAACACAGTGGTAGAATTCTCGCCTGCCACGCGGGAGGCCCGGCTTCGATTCCCGGCCAATGCAGCTGGCTCTCCTCTTGGGCTTTCTTCGACTCAGCCCAGGGCCGAAGAAAGACAAAAGGACAGCCACCGTCTCCCCGTCGGGGAATTGAACCCCGGTCTCCCGCGTGACAGGCGGGGATACTATCCACTATACTAACGAGGAGCTTGTCATCTCACTGTTCAGGGGACCCGTAGAGTCCAGAAAAGGAGTTGCCCGTCGACTGCTACACGGGGACCTGAAAGTAGTCTATGAATGTCTGTGGCAAAGAGAGGCAGGACTTGTCGACCGTGGCCGGTTAGCTCAGTTGGTTAGAGCGTGGTGCTAATAACGCCAAGGTCGCGGGTTCGATCCCCGTACTGGCCATTTTTAGACATTGAGCCCTGAAGTAGAAGAACTATGAGGACATTCCTCTGAAACACGTTGTTGGCTGGTAACCTTCTCGCAGAAAAGAGGCACTTTCGTCCCTGGGTGGGCTTGAACCACCAACCTTTCGGTTAACAGCCGAACGCGCTAACCAATTGCGCCACAGAGACTGCGCATGGTGCTGGAGGGGCTCAAGGATACAACGTTCAACCTACGGACAGGAGGTTGGTCGTTTGTCTCCTGCGTCCCTCTGCCGTGAACTGACAGCAACCCTGCAGGCTGCAAAAGCCCGGCTAGCTCAGTCGGTAGAGCATGAGACTCTTAATCTCAGGGTCGTGGGTTCGAGCCCCACGTTGGGCGCAGACTTTTCTCATTCGCCATGCCCAGAAAGTAGTCTATGCCAAAGACGCGGTACTCCTCGAAATAGCACAAGGTGCTGCTTGAGCAGTTGTCTGCTGCCGTGGTGAAAAGGATGTCTTACACAGCCCAAGCCACTGGAGAATGCGGGCATCGATCCCGCTACCTCTCGCATGCTAAGCGAGCGCTCTACCATTTGAGCTAATTCCCCTTGACGGCGCACAAGTGCCCTGCGACAGAGTCGATTTAAAAGCACTTCCTTTTCAGTGGAACACCCTTGATTCCCACCAGCCGTTGTGAATAGATCTCGACTTGTGCAAGGTAGAAGCCCTTATTCCAATATTCGACCATTCTTCTCTGTTGCCCCTTTAGCAACAGCTCGGTGGTTCTTGGTGGTTTCTCTCTGGCGGTTTCTCTTCTCTTCTTTCCCGTGGCACGCATTGGTGGTTCAGTGGTAGAATTCTCGCCTGCCACGCGGGAGGCCCGGCTTCGATTCCCGGCCAATGCAGCTGGCTCTCCTCTTGGGCTTTCTTCGACTCAGCCCAGGGCCGAAGAAAGACAAAAGGACAGCCACCGTCTCCCCGTCGGGGAATTGAACCCCGGTCTCCCGCGTGACAGGCGGGGATACTATCCACTATACTAACGAGGAGCTTGTCATCTCACTGTTCAGGGGACCCGTAGAGTCCAGAAAAGGAGTTGCCCGTCGACTGCTACACGGGGACCTGAAAGTAGTCTATGAATGTCTGTGGCAAAGAGAGGCAGGACTTGTCGACCGTGGCCGGTTAGCTCAGTTGGTTAGAGCGTGGTGCTAATAACGCCAAGGTCGCGGGTTCGATCCCCGTACTGGCCATTTTTAGACATTGAGCCCTGAAGTAGAAGAACTATGAGGACATTCCTCTGAAACACGTTGTTGGCTGGTAACCTTCTCGCAGAAAAGAGGCACTTTCGTCCCTGGGTGGGCTTGAACCACCAACCTTTCGGTTAACAGCCGAACGCGCTAACCAATTGCGCCACAGAGACTGCGCATGGTGCTGGAGGGGCTCAAGGATACAGCGTTCAACCTACGGACAGGAGGTTGGTCGTTTGTCTCCTGCGTCCCTCTGCCGTGAACTGACAGCAACCCTGCAGGCTGCAAAAGCCCGGCTAGCTCAGTCGGTAGAGCATGAGACTCTTAATCTCAGGGTCGTGGGTTCGAGCCCCACGTTGGGCGGAGACTTTTCTCATTCGCCATGCCCAGAAAGTAGTCTATGCCAAAGACGCGGTACTCCTCGAAATAGCACAAGGTGCTGCTTGAGCAGTTGTCTGCTGCCGTGGTGAAAAGGATGTCTTACACAGCCCAAGCCACTGGAGAATGCGGGCATCGATCCCGCTACCTCTCGCATGCTAAGCGAGCGCTCTACCATTTGAGCTAATTCCCCTTGACGGCGCACAAGTGCCCTGCGACAGAGTCAATTTAAAAGCACTTCCTTTTCAGTGGAACACAGTGGTAGAATTCTCGCCTGCCACGCGGGAGGCCCGGCTTCGATTCCCGGCCAATGCAGCTGGCTCTCCTCTTGGGCTTTCTTCGACTCAGCCCAGGGCCGAAGAAAGACAAAAGGACAGCCACCGTCTCCCCGTCGGGGAATTGAACCCCGGTCTCCCGCGTGACAGGCGGGGATACTATCCACTATACTAACGAGGAGCTTGTCATCTCACTGTTCAGGGGACCCGTAGAGTCCAGAAAAGGAGTTGCCCGTCGACTGCTACACGGGGACCTGAAAGTAGTCTATGAATGTCTGTGGCAAAGAGAGGCAGGACTTGTCGACCGTGGCCGGTTAGCTCAGTTGGTTAGAGCGTGGTGCTAATAACGCCAAGGTCGCGGGTTCGATCCCCGTACTGGCCATTTTTAGACATTGAGCCCTGAAGTAGAAGAACTATGAGGACATTCCTCTGAAACACGTTGTTGGCTGGTAACCTTCTCGCAGAAAAGAGGCACTTTCGTCCCTGGGTGGGCTTGAACCACCAACCTTTCGGTTAACAGCCGAACGCGCTAACCAATTGCGCCACAGAGACTGCGCATGGTGCTGGAGGGGCTCAAGGATACAACGTTCAACCTACGGACAGGAGGTTGGTCGTTTGTCTCCTGCGTCCCTCTGCCGTGAACTGACAGCAACCCTGCAGGCTGCAAAAGCCCGGCTAGCTCAGTCGGTAGAGCATGAGACTCTTAATCTCAGGGTCGTGGGTTCGAGCCCCACGTTGGGCGCAGACTTTTCTCATTCGCCATGCCCAGAAAGTAGTCTATGCCAAAGACGCGGTACTCCTCGAAATAGCACAAGGTGCTGCTTGAGCAGTTGTCTGCTGCCGTGGTGAAAAGGATGTCTTACACAGCCCAAGCCACTGGAGAATGCGGGCATCGATCCCGCTACCTCTCGCATGCTAAGCGAGCGCTCTACCATTTGAGCTAATTCCCCTTGACGGCGCACAAGTGCCCTGCGACAGAGTCGATTTAAAAGCACTTCCTTTTCAGTGGAACACCCTTGATTCCCACCAGCCGTTGTGAATAGATCTCGACTTGTGCAAGGTAGAAGCCCTTATTCCAATATTCGACCATTCTTCTCTGTTGCCCCTTTAGCAACAGCTCGGTGGTTCTTGGTGGTTTCTCTCTGGCGGTTTCTCTTCTCTTCTTTCCCGTGGCACGCATTGGTGGTTCAGTGGTAGAATTCTCGCCTGCCACGCGGGAGGCCCGGCTTCGATTCCCGGCCAATGCAGCTGGCTCTCCTCTTGGGCTTTCTTCGACTCAGCCCAGGGCCGAAGAAAGACAAAAGGACAGCCACCGTCTCCCCGTCGGGGAATTGAACCCCGGTCTCCCGCGTGACAGGCGGGGATACTATCCACTATACTAACGAGGAGCTTGTCATCTCACTGTTCAGGGGACCCGTAGAGTCCAGAAAAGGAGTTGCCCGTCGACTGCTACACGGGGACCTGAAAGTAGTCTATGAATGTCTGTGGCAAAGAGAGGCAGGACTTGTCGACCGTGGCCGGTTAGCTCAGTTGGTTAGAGCGTGGTGCTAATAACGCCAAGGTCGCGGGTTCGATCCCCGTACTGGCCATTTTTAGACATTGAGCCCTGAAGTAGAAGAACTATGAGGACATTCCTCTGAAACACGTTGTTGGCTGGTAACCTTCTCGCAGAAAAGAGGCACTTTCGTCCCTGGGTGGGCTTGAACCACCAACCTTTCGGTTAACAGCCGAACGCGCTAACCAATTGCGCCACAGAGACTGCGCATGGTGCTGGAGGGGCTCAAGGATACAACGTTCAACCTACGGACAGGAGGTTGGTCGTTTGTCTCCTGCGTCCCTCTGCCGTGAACTGACAGCAACCCTGCAGGCTGCAAAAGCCCGGCTAGCTCAGTCGGTAGAGCATGAGACTCTTAATCTCAGGGTCGTGGGTTCGAGCCCCACGTTGGGCGGAGACTTTTCTCATTCGCCATGCCCAGAAAGTAGTCTATGCCAAAGACGCGGTACTCCTCGAAATAGCACAAGGTGCTGCTTGAGCAGTTGTCTGCTGCCGTGGTGAAAAGGATGTCTTACACAGCCCAAGCCACTGGAGAATGCGGGCATCGATCCCGCTACCTCTCGCATGCTAAGCGAGCGCTCTACCATTTGAGCTAATTCCCCTTGACGGCGCACAAGTGCCCTGCGACAGAGTCAATTTAAAAGCACTTCCTTTTCAGTGGAACACAGTGGTAGAATTCTCGCCTGCCACGCGGGAGGCCCGGCTTCGATTCCCGGCCAATGCAGCTGGCTCTCCTCTTGGGCTTTCTTCGACTCAGCCCAGGGCCGAAGAAAGACAAAAGGACAGCCACCGTCTCCCCGTCGGGGAATTGAACCCCGGTCTCCCGCGTGACAGGCGGGGATACTATCCACTATACTAACGAGGAGCTTGTCATCTCACTGTTCAGGGGACCCGTAGAGTCCAGAAAAGGAGTTGCCCGTCGACTGCTACACGGGGACCTGAAAGTAGTCTATGAATGTCTGTGGCAAAGAGAGGCAGGACTTGTCGACCGTGGCCGGTTAGCTCAGTTGGTTAGAGCGTGGTGCTAATAACGCCAAGGTCGCGGGTTCGATCCCCGTACTGGCCATTTTTAGACATTGAGCCCTGAAGTAGAAGAACTATGAGGACATTCCTCTGAAACACGTTGTTGGCTGGTAACCTTCTCGCAGAAAAGAGGCACTTTCGTCCCTGGGTGGGCTTGAACCACCAACCTTTCGGTTAACAGCCGAACGCGCTAACCAATTGCGCCACAGAGACTGCGCATGGTGCTGGAGGGGCTCAAGGATACAACGTTCAACCTACGGACAGGAGGTTGGTCGTTTGTCTCCTGCGTCCCTCTGCCGTGAACTGACAGCAACCCTGCAGGCTGCAAAAGCCCGGCTAGCTCAGTCGGTAGAGCATGAGACTCTTAATCTCAGGGTCGTGGGTTCGAGCCCCACGTTGGGCGGAGACTTTTCTCATTCGCCATGCCCAGAAAGTAGTCTATGCCAAAGACGCGGTACTCCTCGAAATAGCACAAGGTGCTGCTTGAGCAGTTGTCTGCTGCCGTGGTGAAAAGGATGTCTTACACAGCCCAAGCCACTGGAGAATGCGGGCATCGATCCCGCTACCTCTCGCATGCTAAGCGAGCGCTCTACCATTTGAGCTAATTCCCCTTGACGGCGCACAAGTGCCCTGCGACAGAGTCAATTTAAAAGCACTTCCTTTTCAGTGGAACACAGTGGTAGAATTCTCGCCTGCCACGCGGGAGGCCCGGCTTCGATTCCCGGCCAATGCAGCTGGCTCTCCTCTTGGGCTTTCTTCGACTCAGCCCAGGGCCGAAGAAAGACAAAAGGACAGCCACCGTCTCCCCGTCGGGGAATTGAACCCCGGTCTCCCGCGTGACAGGCGGGGATACTATCCACTATACTAACGAGGAGCTTGTCATCTCACTGTTCAGGGGACCCGTAGAGTCCAGAAAAGGAGTTGCCCGTCGACTGCTACACGGGGACCTGAAAGTAGTCTATGAATGTCTGTGGCAAAGAGAGGCAGGACTTGTCGACCGTGGCCGGTTAGCTCAGTTGGTTAGAGCGTGGTGCTAATAACGCCAAGGTCGCGGGTTCGATCCCCGTACTGGCCATTTTTAGACATTGAGCCCTGAAGTAGAAGAACTATGAGGACATTCCTCTGAAACACGTTGTTGGCTGGTAACCTTCTCGCAGAAAAGAGGCACTTTCGTCCCTGGGTGGGCTTGAACCACCAACCTTTCGGTTAACAGCCGAACGCGCTAACCAATTGCGCCACAGAGACTGCGCATGGTGCTGGAGGGGCTCAAGGATACAACGTTCAACCTACGGACAGGAGGTTGGTCGTTTGTCTCCTGCGTCCCTCTGCCGTGAACTGACAGCAACCCTGCAGGCTGCAAAAGCCCGGCTAGCTCAGTCGGTAGAGCATGAGACTCTTAATCTCAGGGTCGTGGGTTCGAGCCCCACGTTGGGCGGAGACTTTTCTCATTCGCCATGCCCAGAAAGTAGTCTATGCCAAAGACGCGGTACTCCTCGAAATAGCACAAGGTGCTGCTTGAGCAGTTGTCTGCTGCCGTGGTGAAAAGGATGTCTTACACAGCCCAAGCCACTGGAGAATGCGGGCATCGATCCCGCTACCTCTCGCATGCTAAGCGAGCGCTCTACCATTTGAGCTAATTCCCCTTGACGGCGCACAAGTGCCCTGCGACAGAGTCAATTTAAAAGCACTTCCTTTTCAGTGGAACACAGTGGTAGAATTCTCGCCTGCCACGCGGGAGGCCCGGCTTCGATTCCCGGCCAATGCAGCTGGCTCTCCTCTTGGGCTTTCTTCGACTCAGCCCAGGGCCGAAGAAAGACAAAAGGACAGCCACCGTCTCCCCGTCGGGGAATTGAACCCCGGTCTCCCGCGTGACAGGCGGGGATACTATCCACTATACTAACGAGGAGCTTGTCATCTCACTGTTCAGGGGACCCGTAGAGTCCAGAAAAGGAGTTGCCCGTCGACTGCTACACGGGGACCTGAAAGTAGTCTATGAATGTCTGTGGCAAAGAGAGGCAGGACTTGTCGACCGTGGCCGGTTAGCTCAGTTGGTTAGAGCGTGGTGCTAATAACGCCAAGGTCGCGGGTTCGATCCCCGTACTGGCCATTTTTAGACATTGAGCCCTGAAGTAGAAGAACTATGAGGACATTCCTCTGAAACACGTTGTTGGCTGGTAACCTTCTCGCAGAAAAGAGGCACTTTCGTCCCTGGGTGGGCTTGAACCACCAACCTTTCGGTTAACAGCCGAACGCGCTAACCAATTGCGCCACAGAGACTGCGCATGGTGCTGGAGGGGCTCAAGGATACAACGTTCAACCTACGGACAGGAGGTTGGTCGTTTGTCTCCTGCGTCCCTCTGCCGTGAACTGACAGCAACCCTGCAGGCTGCAAAAGCCCGGCTAGCTCAGTCGGTAGAGCATGAGACTCTTAATCTCAGGGTCGTGGGTTCGAGCCCCACGTTGGGCGCAGACTTTTCTCATTCGCCATGCCCAGAAAGTAGTCTATGCCAAAGACGCGGTACTCCTCGAAATAGCACAAGGTGCTGCTTGAGCAGTTGTCTGCTGCCGTGGTGAAAAGGATGTCTTACACAGCCCAAGCCACTGGAGAATGCGGGCATCGATCCCGCTACCTCTCGCATGCTAAGCGAGCGCTCTACCATTTGAGCTAATTCCCCTTGACGGCGCACAAGTGCCCTGCGACAGAGTCGATTTAAAAGCACTTCCTTTTCAGTGGAACACCCTTGATTCCCACCAGCCGTTGTGAATAGATCTCGACTTGTGCAAGGTAGAAGCCCTTATTCCAATATTCGACCATTCTTCTCTGTTGCCCCTTTAGCAACAGCTCGGTGGTTCTTGGTGGTTTCTCTCTGGCGGTTTCTCTTCTCTTCTTTCCCGTGGCACGCATTGGTGGTTCAGTGGTAGAATTCTCGCCTGCCACGCGGGAGGCCCGGCTTCGATTCCCGGCCAATGCAGCTGGCTCTCCTCTTGGGCTTTCTTCGACTCAGCCCAGGGCCGAAGAAAGACAAAAGGACAGCCACCGTCTCCCCGTCGGGGAATTGAACCCCGGTCTCCCGCGTGACAGGCGGGGATACTATCCACTATACTAACGAGGAGCTTGTCATCTCACTGTTCAGGGGACCCGTAGAGTCCAGAAAAGGAGTTGCCCGTCGACTGCTACACGGGGACCTGAAAGTAGTCTATGAATGTCTGTGGCAAAGAGAGGCAGGACTTGTCGACCGTGGCCGGTTAGCTCAGTTGGTTAGAGCGTGGTGCTAATAACGCCAAGGTCGCGGGTTCGATCCCCGTACTGGCCATTTTTAGACATTGAGCCCTGAAGTAGAAGAACTATGAGGACATTCCTCTGAAACACGTTGTTGGCTGGTAACCTTCTCGCAGAAAAGAGGCACTTTCGTCCCTGGGTGGGCTTGAACCACCAACCTTTCGGTTAACAGCCGAACGCGCTAACCAATTGCGCCACAGAGACTGCGCATGGTGCTGGAGGGGCTCAAGGATACAACGTTCAACCTACGGACAGGAGGTTGGTCGTTTGTCTCCTGCGTCCCTCTGCCGTGAACTGACAGCAACCCTGCAGGCTGCAAAAGCCCGGCTAGCTCAGTCGGTAGAGCATGAGACTCTTAATCTCAGGGTCGTGGGTTCGAGCCCCACGTTGGGCGGAGACTTTTCTCATTCGCCATGCCCAGAAAGTAGTCTATGCCAAAGACGCGGTACTCCTCGAAATAGCACAAGGTGCTGCTTGAGCAGTTGTCTGCTGCCGTGGTGAAAAGGATGTCTTACACAGCCCAAGCCACTGGAGAATGCGGGCATCGATCCCGCTACCTCTCGCATGCTAAGCGAGCGCTCTACCATTTGAGCTAATTCCCCTTGACGGCGCACAAGTGCCCTGCGACAGAGTCAATTTAAAAGCACTTCCTTTTCAGTGGAACACAGTGGTAGAATTCTCGCCTGCCACGCGGGAGGCCCGGCTTCGATTCCCGGCCAATGCAGCTGGCTCTCCTCTTGGGCTTTCTTCGACTCAGCCCAGGGCCGAAGAAAGACAAAAGGACAGCCACCGTCTCCCCGTCGGGGAATTGAACCCCGGTCTCCCGCGTGACAGGCGGGGATACTATCCACTATACTAACGAGGAGCTTGTCATCTCACTGTTCAGGGGACCCGTAGAGTCCAGAAAAGGAGTTGCCCGTCGACTGCTACACGGGGACCTGAAAGTAGTCTATGAATGTCTGTGGCAAAGAGAGGCAGGACTTGTCGACCGTGGCCGGTTAGCTCAGTTGGTTAGAGCGTGGTGCTAATAACGCCAAGGTCGCGGGTTCGATCCCCGTACTGGCCATTTTTAGACATTGAGCCCTGAAGTAGAAGAACTATGAGGACATTCCTCTGAAACACGTTGTTGGCTGGTAACCTTCTCGCAGAAAAGAGGCACTTTCGTCCCTGGGTGGGCTTGAACCACCAACCTTTCGGTTAACAGCCGAACGCGCTAACCAATTGCGCCACAGAGACTGCGCATGGTGCTGGAGGGGCTCAAGGATACAACGTTCAACCTACGGACAGGAGGTTGGTCGTTTGTCTCCTGCGTCCCTCTGCCGTGAACTGACAGCAACCCTGCAGGCTGCAAAAGCCCGGCTAGCTCAGTCGGTAGAGCATGAGACTCTTAATCTCAGGGTCGTGGGTTCGAGCCCCACGTTGGGCGCAGACTTTTCTCATTCGCCATGCCCAGAAAGTAGTCTATGCCAAAGACGCGGTACTCCTCGAAATAGCACAAGGTGCTGCTTGAGCAGTTGTCTGCTGCCGTGGTGAAAAGGATGTCTTACACAGCCCAAGCCACTGGAGAATGCGGGCATCGATCCCGCTACCTCTCGCATGCTAAGCGAGCGCTCTACCATTTGAGCTAATTCCCCTTGACGGCGCACAAGTGCCCTGCGACAGAGTCGATTTAAAAGCACTTCCTTTTCAGTGGAACACCCTTGATTCCCACCAGCCGTTGTGAATAGATCTCGACTTGTGCAAGGTAGAAGCCCTTATTCCAATATTCGACCATTCTTCTCTGTTGCCCCTTTAGCAACAGCTCGGTGGTTCTTGGTGGTTTCTCTCTGGCGGTTTCTCTTCTCTTCTTTCCCGTGGCACGCATTGGTGGTTCAGTGGTAGAATTCTCGCCTGCCACGCGGGAGGCCCGGCTTCGATTCCCGGCCAATGCAGCTGGCTCTCCTCTTGGGCTTTCTTCGACTCAGCCCAGGGCCGAAGAAAGACAAAAGGACAGCCACCGTCTCCCCGTCGGGGAATTGAACCCCGGTCTCCCGCGTGACAGGCGGGGATACTATCCACTATACTAACGAGGAGCTTGTCATCTCACTGTTCAGGGGACCCGTAGAGTCCAGAAAAGGAGTTGCCCGTCGACTGCTACACGGGGACCTGAAAGTAGTCTATGAATGTCTGTGGCAAAGAGAGGCAGGACTTGTCGACCGTGGCCGGTTAGCTCAGTTGGTTAGAGCGTGGTGCTAATAACGCCAAGGTCGCGGGTTCGATCCCCGTACTGGCCATTTTTAGACATTGAGCCCTGAAGTAGAAGAACTATGAGGACATTCCTCTGAAACACGTTGTTGGCTGGTAACCTTCTCGCAGAAAAGAGGCACTTTCGTCCCTGGGTGGGCTTGAACCACCAACCTTTCGGTTAACAGCCGAACGCGCTAACCAATTGCGCCACAGAGACTGCGCATGGTGCTGGAGGGGCTCAAGGATACAACGTTCAACCTACGGACAGGAGGTTGGTCGTTTGTCTCCTGCGTCCCTCTGCCGTGAACTGACAGCAACCCTGCAGGCTGCAAAAGCCCGGCTAGCTCAGTCGGTAGAGCATGAGACTCTTAATCTCAGGGTCGTGGGTTCGAGCCCCACGTTGGGCGGAGACTTTTCTCATTCGCCATGCCCAGAAAGTAGTCTATGCCAAAGACGCGGTACTCCTCGAAATAGCACAAGGTGCTGCTTGAGCAGTTGTCTGCTGCCGTGGTGAAAAGGATGTCTTACACAGCCCAAGCCACTGGAGAATGCGGGCATCGATCCCGCTACCTCTCGCATGCTAAGCGAGCGCTCTACCATTTGAGCTAATTCCCCTTGACGGCGCACAAGTGCCCTGCGACAGAGTCAATTTAAAAGCACTTCCTTTTCAGTGGAACACAGTGGTAGAATTCTCGCCTGCCACGCGGGAGGCCCGGCTTCGATTCCCGGCCAATGCAGCTGGCTCTCCTCTTGGGCTTTCTTCGACTCAGCCCAGGGCCGAAGAAAGACAAAAGGACAGCCACCGTCTCCCCGTCGGGGAATTGAACCCCGGTCTCCCGCGTGACAGGCGGGGATACTATCCACTATACTAACGAGGAGCTTGTCATCTCACTGTTCAGGGGACCCGTAGAGTCCAGAAAAGGAGTTGCCCGTCGACTGCTACACGGGGACCTGAAAGTAGTCTATGAATGTCTGTGGCAAAGAGAGGCAGGACTTGTCGACCGTGGCCGGTTAGCTCAGTTGGTTAGAGCGTGGTGCTAATAACGCCAAGGTCGCGGGTTCGATCCCCGTACTGGCCATTTTTAGACATTGAGCCCTGAAGTAGAAGAACTATGAGGACATTCCTCTGAAACACGTTGTTGGCTGGTAACCTTCTCGCAGAAAAGAGGCACTTTCGTCCCTGGGTGGGCTTGAACCACCAACCTTTCGGTTAACAGCCGAACGCGCTAACCAATTGCGCCACAGAGACTGCGCATGGTGCTGGAGGGGCTCAAGGATACAACGTTCAACCTACGGACAGGAGGTTGGTCGTTTGTCTCCTGCGTCCCTCTGCCGTGAACTGACAGCAACCCTGCAGGCTGCAAAAGCCCGGCTAGCTCAGTCGGTAGAGCATGAGACTCTTAATCTCAGGGTCGTGGGTTCGAGCCCCACGTTGGGCGCAGACTTTTCTCATTCGCCATGCCCAGAAAGTAGTCTATGCCAAAGACGCGGTACTCCTCGAAATAGCACAAGGTGCTGCTTGAGCAGTTGTCTGCTGCCGTGGTGAAAAGGATGTCTTACACAGCCCAAGCCACTGGAGAATGCGGGCATCGATCCCGCTACCTCTCGCATGCTAAGCGAGCGCTCTACCATTTGAGCTAATTCCCCTTGACGGCGCACAAGTGCCCTGCGACAGAGTCGATTTAAAAGCACTTCCTTTTCAGTGGAACACCCTTGATTCCCACCAGCCGTTGTGAATAGATCTCGACTTGTGCAAGGTAGAAGCCCTTATTCCAATATTCGACCATTCTTCTCTGTTGCCCCTTTAGCAACAGCTCGGTGGTTCTTGGTGGTTTCTCTCTGGCGGTTTCTCTTCTCTTCTTTCCCGTGGCACGCATTGGTGGTTCAGTGGTAGAATTCTCGCCTGCCACGCGGGAGGCCCGGCTTCGATTCCCGGCCAATGCAGCTGGCTCTCCTCTTGGGCTTTCTTCGACTCAGCCCAGGGCCGAAGAAAGACAAAAGGACAGCCACCGTCTCCCCGTCGGGGAATTGAACCCCGGTCTCCCGCGTGACAGGCGGGGATACTATCCACTATACTAACGAGGAGCTTGTCATCTCACTGTTCAGGGGACCCGTAGAGTCCAGAAAAGGAGTTGCCCGTCGACTGCTACACGGGGACCTGAAAGTAGTCTATGAATGTCTGTGGCAAAGAGAGGCAGGACTTGTCGACCGTGGCCGGTTAGCTCAGTTGGTTAGAGCGTGGTGCTAATAACGCCAAGGTCGCGGGTTCGATCCCCGTACTGGCCATTTTTAGACATTGAGCCCTGAAGTAGAAGAACTATGAGGACATTCCTCTGAAACACGTTGTTGGCTGGTAACCTTCTCGCAGAAAAGAGGCACTTTCGTCCCTGGGTGGGCTTGAACCACCAACCTTTCGGTTAACAGCCGAACGCGCTAACCAATTGCGCCACAGAGACTGCGCATGGTGCTGGAGGGGCTCAAGGATACAACGTTCAACCTACGGACAGGAGGTTGGTCGTTTGTCTCCTGCGTCCCTCTGCCGTGAACTGACAGCAACCCTGCAGGCTGCAAAAGCCCGGCTAGCTCAGTCGGTAGAGCATGAGACTCTTAATCTCAGGGTCGTGGGTTCGAGCCCCACGTTGGGCGGAGACTTTTCTCATTCGCCATGCCCAGAAAGTAGTCTATGCCAAAGACGCGGTACTCCTCGAAATAGCACAAGGTGCTGCTTGAGCAGTTGTCTGCTGCCGTGGTGAAAAGGATGTCTTACACAGCCCAAGCCACTGGAGAATGCGGGCATCGATCCCGCTACCTCTCGCATGCTAAGCGAGCGCTCTACCATTTGAGCTAATTCCCCTTGACGGCGCACAAGTGCCCTGCGACAGAGTCAATTTAAAAGCACTTCCTTTTCAGTGGAACACAGTGGTAGAATTCTCGCCTGCCACGCGGGAGGCCCGGCTTCGATTCCCGGCCAATGCAGCTGGCTCTCCTCTTGGGCTTTCTTCGACTCAGCCCAGGGCCGAAGAAAGACAAAAGGACAGCCACCGTCTCCCCGTCGGGGAATTGAACCCCGGTCTCCCGCGTGACAGGCGGGGATACTATCCACTATACTAACGAGGAGCTTGTCATCTCACTGTTCAGGGGACCCGTAGAGTCCAGAAAAGGAGTTGCCCGTCGACTGCTACACGGGGACCTGAAAGTAGTCTATGAATGTCTGTGGCAAAGAGAGGCAGGACTTGTCGACCGTGGCCGGTTAGCTCAGTTGGTTAGAGCGTGGTGCTAATAACGCCAAGGTCGCGGGTTCGATCCCCGTACTGGCCATTTTTAGACATTGAGCCCTGAAGTAGAAGAACTATGAGGACATTCCTCTGAAACACGTTGTTGGCTGGTAACCTTCTCGCAGAAAAGAGGCACTTTCGTCCCTGGGTGGGCTTGAACCACCAACCTTTCGGTTAACAGCCGAACGCGCTAACCAATTGCGCCACAGAGACTGCGCATGGTGCTGGAGGGGCTCAAGGATACAACGTTCAACCTACGGACAGGAGGTTGGTCGTTTGTCTCCTGCGTCCCTCTGCCGTGAACTGACAGCAACCCTGCAGGCTGCAAAAGCCCGGCTAGCTCAGTCGGTAGAGCATGAGACTCTTAATCTCAGGGTCGTGGGTTCGAGCCCCACGTTGGGCGCAGACTTTTCTCATTCGCCATGCCCAGAAAGTAGTCTATGCCAAAGACGCGGTACTCCTCGAAATAGCACAAGGTGCTGCTTGAGCAGTTGTCTGCTGCCGTGGTGAAAAGGATGTCTTACACAGCCCAAGCCACTGGAGAATGCGGGCATCGATCCCGCTACCTCTCGCATGCTAAGCGAGCGCTCTACCATTTGAGCTAATTCCCCTTGACGGCGCACAAGTGCCCTGCGACAGAGTCGATTTAAAAGCACTTCCTTTTCAGTGGAACACCCTTGATTCCCACCAGCCGTTGTGAATAGATCTCGACTTGTGCAAGGTAGAAGCCCTTATTCCAATATTCGACCATTCTTCTCTGTTGCCCCTTTAGCAACAGCTCGGTGGTTCTTGGTGGTTTCTCTCTGGCGGTTTCTCTTCTCTTCTTTCCCGTGGCACGCATTGGTGGTTCAGTGGTAGAATTCTCGCCTGCCACGCGGGAGGCCCGGCTTCGATTCCCGGCCAATGCAGCTGGCTCTCCTCTTGGGCTTTCTTCGACTCAGCCCAGGGCCGAAGAAAGACAAAAGGACAGCCACCGTCTCCCCGTCGGGGAATTGAACCCCGGTCTCCCGCGTGACAGGCGGGGATACTATCCACTATACTAACGAGGAGCTTGTCATCTCACTGTTCAGGGGACCCGTAGAGTCCAGAAAAGGAGTTGCCCGTCGACTGCTACACGGGGACCTGAAAGTAGTCTATGAATGTCTGTGGCAAAGAGAGGCAGGACTTGTCGACCGTGGCCGGTTAGCTCAGTTGGTTAGAGCGTGGTGCTAATAACGCCAAGGTCGCGGGTTCGATCCCCGTACTGGCCATTTTTAGACATTGAGCCCTGAAGTAGAAGAACTATGAGGACATTCCTCTGAAACACGTTGTTGGCTGGTAACCTTCTCGCAGAAAAGAGGCACTTTCGTCCCTGGGTGGGCTTGAACCACCAACCTTTCGGTTAACAGCCGAACGCGCTAACCAATTGCGCCACAGAGACTGCGCATGGTGCTGGAGGGGCTCAAGGATACAACGTTCAACCTACGGACAGGAGGTTGGTCGTTTGTCTCCTGCGTCCCTCTGCCGTGAACTGACAGCAACCCTGCAGGCTGCAAAAGCCCGGCTAGCTCAGTCGGTAGAGCATGAGACTCTTAATCTCAGGGTCGTGGGTTCGAGCCCCACGTTGGGCGGAGACTTTTCTCATTCGCCATGCCCAGAAAGTAGTCTATGCCAAAGACGCGGTACTCCTCGAAATAGCACAAGGTGCTGCTTGAGCAGTTGTCTGCTGCCGTGGTGAAAAGGATGTCTTACACAGCCCAAGCCACTGGAGAATGCGGGCATCGATCCCGCTACCTCTCGCATGCTAAGCGAGCGCTCTACCATTTGAGCTAATTCCCCTTGACGGCGCACAAGTGCCCTGCGACAGAGTCAATTTAAAAGCACTTCCTTTTCAGTGGAACACAGTGGTAGAATTCTCGCCTGCCACGCGGGAGGCCCGGCTTCGATTCCCGGCCAATGCAGCTGGCTCTCCTCTTGGGCTTTCTTCGACTCAGCCCAGGGCCGAAGAAAGACAAAAGGACAGCCACCGTCTCCCCGTCGGGGAATTGAACCCCGGTCTCCCGCGTGACAGGCGGGGATACTATCCACTATACTAACGAGGAGCTTGTCATCTCACTGTTCAGGGGACCCGTAGAGTCCAGAAAAGGAGTTGCCCGTCGACTGCTACACGGGGACCTGAAAGTAGTCTATGAATGTCTGTGGCAAAGAGAGGCAGGACTTGTCGACCGTGGCCGGTTAGCTCAGTTGGTTAGAGCGTGGTGCTAATAACGCCAAGGTCGCGGGTTCGATCCCCGTACTGGCCATTTTTAGACATTGAGCCCTGAAGTAGAAGAACTATGAGGACATTCCTCTGAAACACGTTGTTGGCTGGTAACCTTCTCGCAGAAAAGAGGCACTTTCGTCCCTGGGTGGGCTTGAACCACCAACCTTTCGGTTAACAGCCGAACGCGCTAACCAATTGCGCCACAGAGACTGCGCATGGTGCTGGAGGGGCTCAAGGATACAACGTTCAACCTACGGACAACCAGGAGGTAAAAGCCCCATTCTGATGACACCCAAATTCGTGAAGATTTCCACATTTTGAGTTTATTTGCCATATTTCGAGTTTTTTGACATTCTTCTATGGTCTACTTTTCTTTGAAAACACGTTCTTGGAGGTTGTAGTATGCCTACCAGCCGCTAGAGGGCACCTTCGACCATTTGCAGCTGCATCACACCAGCCTGACACCAGTGGATGATTTTGACAATGGTCAAAATGTACCTTTTGTGTTACTTAGTTAGTTATACAGCAAATAAATATTAAAGCCCCAGCTATGAAACCCCATATGTGTGTGCTGCCATCTTAAAATACACTTTCTGTGAAATTAAAGATAATATTTACAAAAATGATTTGAATCATGTTTGCAGTGCATAGTACTTTTACCTGGGCATGCATCTGTATGACCATTGTCACAGACTTCAGAAGACAAAAGATGTAGTGTTGATAGTTTATCTCCCTGGCCTGGGACCCCCTTCCAGGGGATAGGCCCCCCTAGAAAATATCACACTTAAGCACCGGTCCACCCTTAAGCCCATAACCAGCCTTAAACACCCCCTCTGAGGCTTCAGTCAACGGTGCGCAGCCTACGGATCTAAGACCCATGGTTAACCAAAAAGAAAATCTAACCCATGGTTAACCAGAATGGTATTCATACCCCAGTCCAATAGATGGCGGTAATGTGCTTAAAATGCAACCTGCTAAAAGACTGAAAAGCGGGAAAAAAGAAGAACTCGAGCGTAAAACGATGCACACGGATGTCTCCTCGGTTTGATCAGTAGAAATTGTTGTTGTTATTATTGTCGTATTAGCCTGCATTCCGCGCAGGCGAACGTTAATCGTAATACCTCTAAATCCCGAGGCGTTTAAAAGGAACCGAAGACGATTGTAGGAGAAGTTTAAAAGCGAAAGTATCGGACTGTTACCGCGACTGACCCACGCCTAACAACTTTGTGGAGTTCCCCTTTTAATAGGCAAGTCAAGTTTTGATATAATACTTATATGGCATGATAACTTGGGCTATGCAATACAAGTATCTGGTGTGTGTTAAGTTAACGAGGGGAGCTCATAAGCTCATAGATGCCTAACAGCTCCGTGGGTTAAAGTTCGGTTTTGGAAAAAGTTCACAAAAGTTCACAGTCACATGTGGAACACATTATGCCTGTTGTGCTGCTTACTAGTCAAGCTGAATACAGCGTATAAGCTATATTGTATCTACATATTTTAAGATGGATAGACTTCTGTAAACAGGGTATACCAGTGTATGCAAGGCAAACACGTTTCATAATCCAAAATAACTAGTAAAAGACGAAAACATTCAGTGCGATGTAATGCATGCAGACAAAGGAGAAGGAAAAGGGGAGGTGTTTGTGTGTGTGTGTGTGTGTGTGTGTGTGTGTGTGTGTGTGTGTGTGTGTGTGTGTGTGTGTGTGTGTGTGTGTGTGTGTGTGTGTGTGTGTGTGTGTGTGTGTGTGTGTGTGTGTGTGTGTGTTGCGTGCGTGCGTGCGTGCGTCTGTCTGAACGGGGAGAGAATTGTGTAAATACTGATATATTGGGAGATAGAGAGATGGAAAGATATACAGTATGCAATGTGAAACTTGCAGGGTGATAAGGAGTTCAAGACTACTATTTTGTGCACTCTTCTCTTCTACAAACAACTGCTCCTTCCTTTCTGTTAAACAACCATATGGAAGTGATGAGACCCTCATTCTTTTGAAATTTTATATTTCAAGTGCATGATTCAGATGTTAACTCACATCAATGTATTTCTGACCACAACACAATGGAACACGGTAACTATTCAATGCTATTGTGTGTTCCCAATACTTTACAACATATCATGATTGTTTCTTTAAATATTTGTTATTTTATACATTTCTATATTGTATTCTATTTTTATACGTTTGTGCATGCCTCCATCATCAAGCGTGGATCTTGCAGTTATGGAAATATGATGCACTCTGCATCATCATCATCATCATCATCTTCATCATAATAATAATAATGCATTTTATTTGTAACACGCTCTTCATTCAAAAGTATCTTGACTGTGGAGTATCTTGACTCTGGGTGTCAGTGTAGTATCTTGACTGGGTGTCAGTGGAGTATCTTGACTGTGGAGTATCTTGACTGGGTGTCTGTAGTATCTTGTCTTTGGGTGTCAGTGGAGTATCTTGACTGTGGGTGGCAGTGCAGTATCTTGACTGTGGGTGACAGTGGAGTATCTTGACTGTGGAGTATCTTGCTCAGCTAGAATGTTTGTATTTCTGTGATTAATGAATAATACAACAGAAATGGATGGGAGCCTACATTTCATACAGACCCATCAGTAGCCTGATCATCAGTCATTCGTGTAAACATCTGCATTCAGCCATGCATTCCTGCTCAATGACTGCTGTC
The DNA here is from genome assembly GCF_963457725.1 of Sprattus sprattus. NCBI lineage: Eukaryota > Metazoa > Chordata > Actinopteri > Clupeiformes > Clupeidae > Sprattus > Sprattus sprattus. The sequence continues at coordinate 3,197,337 of NC_137920.1, read as the reverse complement.
TTATGACCCAATTGTATACAATGGTTTAATTCAACCATGTGTTACTGCTCAGTAACTCCTGAAGTTACCCAGCTATAGAAACGTGTGCTTTGTGAGTAATTCAAGTGCAATAGAATCTTATGACAGGGGTTTCAGATAAGGTGTTACTGTAGAAGCCCCAGTGGATAGTTTCAAGAACCATCATGAAATACATGCAGACTGAAGAAGAGGGACTCACACTCACACAATCAGTCACTCTCTCACACTCTCACTCACTCACTCACTCACACACTAACACTCTCTCTCTCATACACTCACACCCTCTCTCTCATACACTCTCACACACTCATTAGTCTTGTTTGAATAACTCACAAAGCACACACACGCTCGCTCGCTCACATACACACTCACATACACACAAGTTAATCTTGTTTGAATTACTTACAAAATCTGTATTGTGTGACATCACACAGGTATCAAATGAAAGAGCTTACCATGTGCTTCACAATGATGCCAGTAATTTGCTTGTGTGTGAGTGGTGACCTTATTCTAACCTTGTGCTTCACAATGACGCCAGTAACTTGCTTGTGTGTGAGTGTGTGTGGTGACCTTATTCTAACCTTCTGCTTCAAAATGACGCCAGTAATGTGCTTCAGGAACAAAGCAGATAGGAGTGCTCATATCGTGAAGACATACAATTCAATAAGGTCACAATCATTGGCAATTATATAGCCTTGGATCATTTTGATACAAAATATAACATCTTACCAATCTTCATTAGCTCGTACTCAGTGGTGTAGTCCAGGGTATACGCAGGTATGCGGAGTATACCCACTTATTTCTCTCAGTCAGCATTAGAGATGGGCCAAAATACATCAAAATGTATACATACACATATTCCGCCTTTAACACCTGTCAGTGTATTTTTTTTTTTGCTAAATATAGGTATACATCAGTATTTTTGGCAATATGACTTGGCTATTCAGACTATTTAGATTGACATAAATATGTCTATGGGCCCTGGCTACGGGGCTATATAATGTACACACAGCTCTGGTGAACCCAGTAAAAATGGAAGAACAGTCACAGAATGTCAGTGTAACTAAGCAAAGCCATAAAAGACAACAACATTGATTTTGTATATATATATATATTTTTGCAGGCAGTAGCTTTATGACTTTAATGTTTTCACAAAACAGGGCTCTCATTGCAATCTCTATGGCTTCCAGGAGGGCTATCCCCACCGTGCTTTCGTCATACGTAATTGCGCATAAGGACATCATACGGCTTTGATAAAGTCACATTCTGTCAAGATGGCTAACGTTCAGTGCAACAACTCGATTCGCTCTTTGAAAGAACCTCCTTTTAGTCGGTGTACTAATGAAGATAAATTGACAAGGATCAAAACAGCTATCTAAGTTTTCGACCACAGCCCTGTTTTGTGAAAAAAAATGGATTTAACATGAGATTCAATGAGAGAGCTCTGGGGTGATTTTCTTTTCGCCCCAAAAAGGGGGGGGTCATAAGAAGCACCACTTTTGGCAAATTGACTGATGCCTGATTCGACAATGACATTCAGAGGCAGATCAGATGGTGTAGTGGTAGAATCCGACAAAAAAAAATGTCCTTCTGCCTAAACACTGGAGAAAGTATTTTGAGTATTTTAAATACAAAATTACTCCACTCTAAAGTATTTTGTTACAAATTACATTTGATTTTTTACCGGCCCTTACAAATACAAATAACAAAATACTCAAAGGTTAATTAACTAGTATTTCAAATACAAGTAGTTGAAATACTGTCTCGGCAGATTAAAGTTAATCACCCACCCAAATGTACCTAGCGGCCGATAAAAGCTAATTATGACTTTGTTCAAGGAAGCGAACAGGTGCAGGTCACCGCCACCAAATCATCAATTTGCTTATGGTGAGTAACAATAACGGTAAAACTGGAATGTGATCTGGAACCTTAGCTAGTAGTGTCAGCAAGTTGGTAAATGTTAGCTAGCTAATGTTAATGTCGATGTCAATGTATCTGCATAGACAGCAGAGGGAAATTGCTCCCCAAAATATTTGTACATTTCCTTCACTAATGAAGGCTTCTATGAACCAGATTATGATGGTAGATAATGGCAGATCTGGATAGCCCTGAAATGTACTGAAAAAAATAGCTTTTAGCACGTATGGCTACCTGTTATATAGACCAACATATAGTACGTATGGCTACATTCTTATCTAGACCAACATATAGTACGTATGGCTACCTCTTATATAGACCAACATATAGTACGTATGGCTACATTCTTATATAGAACAACATATAGTACGTATGGCTACATTCTTATATAGACCAACATATAGCATGTATGGCTACATCCTTATATATAGCATGTATGGCTACCTCTTACATATAACACTTATGGCTACCTCTTACATATAGCACGTATTGCATAAAGCACTTAGCATCTCTTACATAAAGGTAGCACAAATGCCTTCCTTTCATATAGCATGTATGACTACCTCTAAGTTTAGCCCACGGCTCTAAGAGTTTAGATGTGCAATCTGACTAAAATGTGCTACATTGATGTGTTAAAGTAGGATGTTAATGTTATGCAACTAGAGATGGTTAACTGGTCCCAGTAAAAGAAACTGTTTGATTTGAGCCTAGCATTTAAATCAAAGCTTAAGGTTCATCAGAGAATATATCCAATATTTTTTTTTAAAGATTTGTTTTTGGGCTTTTATGCCTTTAATTGACAGATCAGGGAAGAATGGGACAGGAAATGAGAGGGAGAAGAGGTGGGGAGTGGACAGGAGATATGACATCGGGCCAGAATCAAACCTGTTTGCGCCACAGTGCCCCCCAATATATCCAATTATTATAGATTGATGTTCAAAATATAACAATGAGTTAAGAGAAAAGATCGTAAATCAGAGTTTTCTCAAAATGTGATCCCCCAAAAACTACAAGATGCCTCAATTGGCCGCTTTGTGTAAGAATTGTTAAAAGCTGAATTTGTCAAAAACCGTTGGTGATTGTGTTCACATCAACTCTACACACATCCCCGGATTAAAATAATAATAATAATAATAATAATAATAAATACCAGAATATTTGTATCATTAGCAATAGGTTTCACATTCATAGTCATGATTCTACCAGGTATCTTGATGTCCTAAAATAAATAAAAGGACTACACGAACACTGCAAATGTAAGTGAATAACTTAAATGCGTTGATATAGCCATTGTGGAATATAATGGACACATCTCAGTAGGGCTGGGCGATATGACGATATATATTGTGAGGACGATAGAAACGTGTCTATCGTGACCTTTCTCCTCTATCGTTTCTATCGTGATAAACTTATTTTTTCACTATTACAGCTAATATACATTTTAATATAATTTCACATCCTAATATAACATTTTGCTTTTCTTATTATGCAAACTCTAAGTTTATACAACTGTAAAAAAAGAATATTAAGATACATTTTAGAGAACGTGGTTTTGCGACACGACACCGCTTTACATTACGCTGCTTTGCATCATACGCTTGCGACATGATTGACGGTGAGAGCCCACGAAATTTAATTCTGGTTTAAAAAAAAAATGAATAATGGACGCGCTGCAGGAAGGTGTAACTGTTACCACAGCCGCTGTTATACAATTGGGCATCGACACCCATTGCTAATGACAGCGTCATTACTTTATTGCAGCAGTGAAAATCAAGACATTACAGACGTGCAAATGCTGGGGTGGCCCATTCAAATCAACGGAACTTTTTTGAACATTTTGGAGAGCCGTATAATACGAGTATAATACAAGTGTAGCCATTTATTAGCAGATTCTGTTCCATTTTTCTCAATGATGGTCAAATAGTTGTAGTTTAAGATGCACTATTTCGTTAGTTTAGATTTCTTTTCAGTATTTCAAAAGTGAAGGAGCTGTGGGAGCACAAGAACAGTGAGCATCTAGCAGCGATTATCATAGACATAGCATATGTGTATATGTCTTTGGCGTTTATAGCTTAACTATCTAGATTCTAAGTAGCATGGAGGTTTTTTTTGGTACTCCACGTAGGTCATAAACCCTTGAAGATAAAAATGAAATTGGTTGGGAAATGTAAACGCTAATATGCTTTTTATCCAGATAAAACGCAGCTCCATCGTTTACTTGCGTTTGTTTACAGGACCATCTTCACTGTTGCACCAACGGGCTGAAGCGGTCAATGGGGCGTATGTGTAATGGCCAACTTCTTAATTTTCTTATTTTTATACGTGGCCATATAAGAAAATGTTTTTCTCATCATTATTGCTATAGCATATGAACAAACATTGAAAAGAAAGTTTTTTAATTAAATTAAACTTGATTTATCTTCTGAAAGTAGGCCTACATTAAAGAACCACTAAAAGTCACAAGCACTGGACTAAATGTCATGCACTTTGTTTTAATCTTACTATTTAAAGATTCAATGGAAACGTTCAGTACAATCTGCGTAATTGTGGTACAGGTCGTGATGGATCACACTTTTAAGTACACCCCTATCCAGTAAAGCAAGAGGGCATATCGTGATATATATCGCTATTGTGATATAAAATAATCCATATCGTGATATATGTTTTTTTCCATATCGCCCAGCCCTACATCTCAGTAGTAGGGATGGGTATCGTTTGGGTTTTTTCCGATACCGGTACTTAACCGATACTTTTAAATCGATACCGGTGCCTAAACGGTGCCTGAACCGATACTTAAAAAAAAAAGCACAAAACGAGGATTGACGACATTAAAGAAAGGCTTTTTTTATTGCCAAGGCCATTTTTTTTTCTTCAAATTGAACAATATATTAACTGTTTAAAGTATACTATGAATATAAATACACACAAAACACTTGGCTTCAAACTACAGCTTCAAACTATGAATATTATATAACTGTTAACAACAGTTTATAGTATGCTTAAATAAATATAAATAAATACAAAACACACACACACTCTCTAAGACTACAGCTTCAAACTTATGAGCATATTTGCCTTTGGAGTCAAACATTTATTATTTAGTTTGCATTTATTTCATGACATTTTCAACACTTTCTTATTTGTACATACCTAGCTATCTTTTCTATCTTGTTACTTGAACACCGACTGCGTGAAAGTGTACTGTCCCTTTAAGAGATTATGGCACCCACCGGTTGCTATAGGCTACAACCAGTACCTACAGTTTTAGTTTGCGGTTGCAGATCTGCCCAGAACTCTTGCGTTTCTCCCCTCTTTCCACGCGATTGTTTTGTTGCATTTGCTGCACGCCGCGGTGTTTGAATCTTTTTGTGCGAAATACAGCCACACTTTTGACCGTTTACCTTTCGCTATTTTCTCTGTTAAAAGGTTGATGGCGAGCTCTGTTTGTGCTTGCGCTGTTAAATGCTGCCTGCTTCACTGTCCCAATGAGCGTGAGCGCCACAGGACAAAGTCAACATTGGGAGATGGGGCAGTTTTAAATGTGACTCACAAAATATGCCTGGCAACAAAATAAAAAATAATTCATACAGATCATACTCATATAGGGCCAATAGTTTTCCGCGTCAAAAAAAAGCAAATTCCGTGTCACGTTTTTGGTAATTCCGTGATTCCGCGTCAAAAAAATAAAAACAGCCGTATAATGCCTTTCTGCACGTTAACTGTATGAAAAACTCTGTTGATAGTGATGTTGCCTAGCAACGCTGTTTGCTTGCGTGCAGCACCCACAGTTAAGATACTGTCGAGTTCAGTTTGTCGCTAAGTAGTTGACCATACTGTGCCTTATACATTTCCAATGCTTAAATCATCATTGTTCGACCTGTATGTGAGGCATTATGTGCATACTTAATGAAAGTAAGGGTTTTCATGAAGTTGCTTCTGTAATAGATCGTGTATTAAATACCAAATTTTGGGCTACCTGCTCGTGCTATTAGTAGTGATTAGCATGATGCTAAGCGGAGATTTAGCTATGTTCTGTTCTTATGTTGATACGCTGTAATAAAGATGGGTTCAATCCTGTTAAGATTTCGACTGGATGAGATATGAATGAGATCCATGTTGCCTAGTGTAATGTCCACTATTGTATGTATCTAGTAATATTAGTTGTGTAATTGTTATTGTGTAGCATAACTCATGGTAATGTAATTCAGTGCAGTGCTAATTAGTCCCCATAAATTAGACTGCTTGGTAACTCAGTGAATAATACGTGCCCTTCTTAGATTGTTGTTTGCCAGCCATCAACACAACAGAAGACTTAACATTTTTAGTTTTTAATGCGATTGGGAAGATGAGCAAATTAACGTGACTACCGTTGAAAAGGGGGGCGTGGCCGGAGCAGAGTTCAGCGCAGACGTGACATTTTCTGACCGCCTTTGTTCTTTAATTAATGTTTGTTCATTGTTGCGATTGTTGTTGTGTTTATTTGAAAGAAATTCAGTCTTACAGGGTAAAAAACAGGGGGTTTTGGGCGATTTTGATGCACAAAATTATGTTTCCGTTTGAAAAGTTGCAATTCCGTTTTCAGTGGTCCATTCCGTTTCAGATGGTCCATTCCGCGTATTCCGTCCGTTTTCCGTTTTCGCGGAAAACTATTGGCCCTACTCATACAAACATACGCCACTAACGTTACTGCTAGTTAGCTATCGCTAGTTTTCAACTGTTTTGGAACCAGACTCCCTGTTTCATGTTGCAGCCTGAAATAATTCCTGTTTATAAGACAACATTTTACGGAAGTTTTGTTCATTTACCTGCATGATTTGTTGCTGTTGTTCATTTCAATCGGCTCAGGCACCGAAAGGAAGCACCGAAATCTGCGTGACAATTCGGTCAGGTTTGTTCATTTAGCTGCATGATTTGTTGCTTTTATTGATTTCAATCGGCTCAGGCACCGAAAGAAAGCACCGAAATCTGCGTGACATTTCGGTCCGGGTAGGTATCGGTTGTATAGTCCCGGTGCCATATTGGTACCGGTTCTCGGTACCCAACCCTACTCAGTAGTGGCCGGTACCCAACCCTACTCAGTAGTGGCCAAAAGTTTTGAGAATGACACAAATTTGCATTTTTACAAAGTTTGCTGCTTCAGCGTCTTTAGATATTTTTGTCAGATGTTACTATGGAAAGCTGAAGTATAATTACAAACATTTAATAAGTGTCACTGGCTTTTATTGGCAATTACATGAAGTTAATGCAAAGTGTCAATATGTGCAGTTTTGACCCTTCTTTATCAAGACCTCTGCAATCCGCCCTGGCATGCTGTCAATTAACTTCTGGGCCACATCCTGACTGATGGCGGCCCATTCTTGCATAATCAATGCTTGGAGTTTGTCAGAAATAGTTTTTTTTTGTTTGTCCACTAGGGCTGTAACGATACACCTACCTCACGATTCGATTCGTATCACGATTCTTGACCCACGGTTCGATACACCCCACGATATTATTATTATTATTATTATTTTTTTTTTTTTTTTTACCTCGCGATTTTTAAAATATATTTTCTAATTCACATTAGAATAAGTATGAGCTATAAAAAAATGAAGAAACAATTTATAACCAAATATTGAGGTTTTTATTACTCAAAGCAATGCTGTTGAAAAACATTCAACAAACTTCGGAACCTGTTATCAGGCTCATACAAAAACATTAACGTGAATTAATTTATGCTAATACCTAGCGCGGTCTCTATAGGATTTCCCATATACGTTAGCATTAAGCTAACATATTTTCTACCACAGTAAAACATGCAAAACTATGTGATTGTTTTTAGAAAACGAATGTTACGTGATGAGATTACTAAAATGTAGTCTGCATGTCTGCTCAGTTTAGCAGTGCTACCCAAGCAAAGGTTTGAAAAGAACTTCAAGCTTCAGACTTTCTGTTAGGGAAACAGCTTTCTATCTGCCAAGCAAATGGCAGGCTCATGACAACACGCACAACCTTTGGGAGCATGAACTGCACTGAGTAAATTTTGCGCAACAATTAACCCCAACGCTGAAGCAAGCAGCCGCCTTTACTAGCGAACCAAACTTTTTGTATCAAGTGACCGCTGAGGGCATGTCGCGGTTCTGCCTCCTCGTATCGCGATGCAGGTTCGTGGCCCAGAGTGTCGTGATTTCTCGGTTCGATCCAATATCGTTACAGCCCTATTGTCCACCCGCCTCTTGAGGATTGACCACAAGTTCTCAATGGGATTAAGGTCTGGGGAGTTTCCTGGCCAATGGACCCAAAATATCAATGTTTTGTTCCCCGAGCCACTTAATTATCACTTTTGCCATATGGCAAGGTGCTCCATCATGCTGGGAAAGGCATTGTTCATCACTAAACTGTTCGTGGATGGTTGGGAGAAGTTACTCTCGGAGGATGTTCACCCCACCTACCCCATAACCTTTTAGTTCACACCTCCAACCCACCCCCACCTACCCTTCCCTACCTTTCAGTTCACACATCCAGGAAAGGCTCATCTAGCCATCTTGGTGTTGTGTCTAAAGGTTGAACCCTGACGACGCCCACTTGAGGATCATCAGATGTAAACAATGTACATGGAATTCCTTCCCATATTCCTTTGTCATTCTAAATGGCATCCCAAAGCTCCTGCAGCCGATTGATTAGGCTTGAATCCAAGAATCTGATGGATCAGGCTGAAGAATCACTACAGTAAACACCACATAGGGGAGTCTCAAGTCCCAAGTTTATGTAGCGCCCCTGTACTCTAAGGAGCGTAACAATATATATGATGGTTCAGTTATGACAGATACAATATCCTTAGGGCTAATAATAGGCTCGGCATTGGAGGGGGGAGAAAACTGACAACAAGACTAATCTATCTATTATAAATACAATGGTTTTATTAAATATAAAGATATAAGAATAACAACAATAATAATAATAACAATAATAATAACAATAATACAAAAGAAAAGAGAGCTCTATTAATTATCAAATAAAACAATTAAACAGACAAAACAAATAGTGTGTGCAATGGTGAAAGTCAGTATATGTGAGGCTTATCTTTCTCCAGTCCACGCAGTTCAATCGCTCTTTGGGTAGCTAACAATAGGTGAGTTCAGATGAATACTGAACTCACCTTTGTAAGGGAGAAAAGTTGGATGCTCTGGATAGATATTGAATATTTGTAATTCAACAACAGTAAAACTATACTGTAGGTCTCTGAAGGAGTATGTGTGTACTTTTGTACAAGCATACTGTTGAAGTGTAAGTCTCCAACAGTACAACTATTGATAGGTGAAAAATCACCCTAGTTAGTTCAGGACTCCGGAGCTGCATGAAAGTATATTTATTAGACAGACAAACAACAACAATTGCAATTGGGCTCCCCTCCCAGCCGAGGCTGACAGTGAAGGCCTGATAAACTCTTCGCACAAAGTTTATATAGTCAGAAGTTTAGCTTTGAGCAGGGATGATCACGTGGTGGATTTCTCACGTCCGATGCTCCCTGTCGTGCATGGATGGCAGTTTTGCACAAGGTCGGAAGAAGCACAGTTCCTTTCTTATCTCCTCTGGTCTAAACATGCTCTTGTTCATATGCAGACTTAGTGGCACCTAATATTCTAGTTACACACAGAGAGAGAAAAGCCATGCTCCTGCTTTCATAAGCACATAATTCACAGGAATATATTCAAACAAGTCACTTGATTATTATATTCTTAAGTCATTAAGAGTGTTTGGAAATAATCTCTATCAACTATACTGTATAGTCTATCCTTTTTTTTGCACATGTTCACTATATTTGTCTTGCATTTAATAAAGGTTTGATTGGATTTTCTTTGAACAGAACTGGAGTCTGAAATGGCAGGATCTGCTGAACCATCACAACTGCTCATGTCAGTGAAGGAGGAGATCAAAGAAGAAGAATTTGATGATTTCCTGCAAGAGTATCTGTCTGCAATTCCGAAGGTGGTGGAAAAGCCTGAACTGGAACACAAAGAAGAAGAGTATTTGCCATTGGAAATTAAACAGGAGGAAACATCTGATTTGAGAGAATATGGTCACGATGTCTCTACTCCTGCAGGTAAGTTGCACATACGTTTAGATCATACAAATCTTGAAAAATATGATAGTTAATATGAATTTGACATCACGTTAATATGAAGCTGCAAGAGCACCAAGAGGGTTTCTGCCTATCGTTGCTGTTAACTATCTTTATCTAGCTTAGGAAACCTGTTCACATTTGGCCGCTGCTAGTGTCTGTTGACATTAACTCATGTTAATATCTGTGAATTTTAACTTGTGTCAATATGAAACTGCACAGGCAACCAAGGATTTCTACCTTTTCTACCAATTATAATTTGACTTGTTAAATTGAGGAGACTGCAACATCAGCTAGATAACTGGTATACTATTTAAATTGATAATGATAATAATAACACATAAAATAATATTTTATTTCATTGGAATGTTGATAAAAGTTAAAATTTGATTTAAAACAAAAGTTAAGACCCCCTGGCTTTATCTTCTGATTAAGTCAAAGGAATGTGAGACCTATTGAGAGAAGTGAGATACCATGGGAAGACTTTAATGTGATATGTAATTTTCAGTCAGTTACATTTCAGACAATCAAAATGTCTGCCATAATTTTGTCTCCAGATCTCTAACACATGTGCCTGTGTCTCTGCCTACTTTTACAGTGCAGTATCTGGGTGTTCACTTTAAGTCTTAGGGACTTCCACGTGATATAATATTGTAGCAAATAGCCAGTCAATCAAAAATACATTGTTTTCAGTGTTACTGTTAAATAGTGCTAATGTTATAAATAGAGGAGAGAGAGGATATTATTTTAAAAACATGTTCTAATGTTATAGGACAACTTCAAAGGATCTATTCAGGCAAAAGGAGTACAGAGGAAAGAGGAAAGAATGTCATCAGACGTCAGCAATCAAATACAATGAAGAAAAGACATGAATGTTCCCAGTGTTTCAAAACCTTTGCTGCACCTAATGCTCTTGCAGTTCATCAACGAACACACACAGGGGAAAAGCCCTATCAATGTCAGTGTGGAAAGGCCTTTACTAGTATGGGTCAACTCAAAATGCACCAGAGAATTCACACTGGGGAAAAGCCATATCAGTGTACTACATGTGGGACGGGTTTTATAAGTGGCAATGCACTTAAAGTCCATCAACGAATACACACAGGGGAAAAGCCATATCAGTGTTCTCAGTGTGGAAAGGTCTTTAGTGTGATGGCTCATCTCAAATCACACCAACGAACACACACAGGGGAAAAGGACCATCAATGTTCTCAGTGTGGAAAGGCCTTTACTACAATGGGTCAACTCAAAATACACCAGAGAATTCACACAGGGGAAAAGCCATATCAGTGTACTGCATGTGGGACGGGTTTTAAAAGTAGCATTGAACTTAAAATCCATCAACGAACACACACAGGGGATAAGCCATATCAGTGTTCTCAGTGTGGAAAGGTCTTTACTATAATGGGTCATCTCAATATACACAAGAGAATTCATACTGGGGAAAAGCCATATCAGTGTTCTCAGTGTGGAAAGACCTTTAGGCAAAAGGGTGATCTCAAGACACACCAGAGGATCCACACTGGAGAAAAGCCATATCAGTGTTCTCAGTGTGGAAATGCCTTTACTACCATTGGTCATCTCAAAATACACCAGATGATCCACACTGGGGAAAAGCCACACCAGTGTTCTCAGTGTGGAAAGGGTTTCAAAAGTAGAAGTGAACTTAAAATCCACCAGAAGACACATACTGGGGAAAAGTCATATCAGTGTTCTCAGTGTGGAAAGACTTTTAGTCGAATGGATAGTGTCAATAAACACCAGAGGATCCATACTGGAGAAAAGCCATATCAGTGTACTACATGTGGGACGGGTTTTAAAACTAGTTATGAACTTAAAAACCACCAGATGATCCATACTGGGGAAAAGCCACATCAATGTTTTCAGTGTGGAAAGACCTTCAGGAAAAGGATTGAACTCAATGTGCATCAGATGACGCATACTGGAGAAAAGCCACATCTATGTTCTCAGTGTGGAAAGGGTTTCAAAAGTAGCAGTGAACTTAAAAGCCACCAGAGGATCCATACTGGGGAAAAGCCACATCAATGTTCTCAGTGTGGAAAGGGTTTCAAAAGTAGCAGTGAACTTAAAAACCACCAGATGATCCATACTGGAGAAAAGCCACATCCATGTTCTCAGTGTGAAAAGGCCTTTAGTAATTTGGCTAATCTTAAGAGACACCAGAGGATCCATACTGGGGAAAAGCCGTATCACTGTTCTCAGTGTGGAAAGGCCTTTAGTCAACAGGGTGATCTCAAGAAACACCAGAAGATTCACACTGGGGAATAGCCGTATCAATTCACTATACATGGGAGGGGATTTAGATCTATCTCAGATATCACTGTCAGTTTAAGGCGAGACACTACAGGTGAATAGGGTAAAAATCTGAAATAATAGGTATCACCATGAAACTTTCTCAGTTGATTACTCATGTTTAGATGAGAAAAAAACGTATTACAAGTTTTTTGTATGTATGTTGATGTTTGAATATGCAAATTAGGCATTATCTCGTTAAATATGCGCGGATTTGCATAATGTTTAAAAGAAAAAATCTGATCATGGGTTGAAGTCAGGTTAAAAATTACTTTTCCCTTTTGTTGGCATATAAGATGGGAAAAAAAATTACAGAGGGATTTATGGATATCTACTTTTGTTTTCCTGTAAATCAGAAAAGACTGTCAATAGCCTTAAAACATCGATTTTCGCCATGTTTTTGCAGATATAATGTTATATAATTCAGGCTAGGAATAATATATTTACAAATCCCTCTGTAAATGTCTTCATAATATAGTTGGGTACAAGACTGGAAAGTTTGGTATATATAGGTTGAACTGAAGTGGAGATTTTTTCCTTGGAGTATGACAAAAAACTCATTTTGAGAAAATCGCATTTAAAGATTCCAGGAAGTATCAAGCCATACCACGTGATGCGTCTGAACGAATCACGTTATCAGAAACCACCGCAAACCAATGAAATTGCGTCTTTAGTTTTAAAGCCCCGTTTTTGCTAACATCATTGGTTACTGCTGGAAAGGAAATGTCCTTATTTGGAGTACATAGCGTTCTGTGGGAGAAACTTAGCTTTCCAACCATACCAAATATGTTAGGCATCAGAAAACCAATGTACTGCACGTTACATTAGAATGATAACTTTCCAGGAAACCATAGGAGAATGCTGACGCCGCGAACAGACGAAATGTGAATAAATATACACATTAATGTATAATAAGGATATTTTCTTTATGCTAGTATGAAAGATTACATGTTTAGGGAGTGAACTAGCTCAAAATCTCAAAATTGACCACTGCTGAAAAAACGATGTTTTTGCCTGCCGTGTCTCGCCTTAACATGTCCAGTATCATACAATTCCGTAAAATCAGCATTTTATTGCATTTCCCCCTGATGTTCCAACTTGATTTGTTTACTGTGTTTTTAACTGCGCAGTAGTTACACCTTGACAGGGGCGGAGTGGCCATCGGGAGCACCGGGATTTTTCCCGGTCGGCCGGTCGGCCAATAATCTATCGAGAACCAGCCTGCAGACCGGCCTTCGCAGCCGTCGTGTCAAATTCATGAGCGGCCCATCGAGATTGCATGTACGCCAAATCATGGTCCCGTGAAAATCTCTAAGTTCTCCGAGAGTTGTGCAAACCAGCAGTCCAACCACTATTTATAGCACTATTTGTCTCTGTATATCACACCTATGGTGTGTGTCAAACTCACTCCCATAATCCAACCTTCTGATTTTTGTTTAGCCTCCTATATTGATGTAATTCTTTTTTATTCAGACGCTCCATTACTTTCATGACCACAAATATAAATTGGCCAGCGATTTAATTCGTTTTTTTGTTGAATGTAGAATGGTCGGAGCAAATTGCCTCATGGGAAATGCGTATCGTTCTGCCTTTATCAAGTGAACCTAGGGAGATAAATTAGCGGTTATCAGGGAGAGAGAGCAGGTGAAGCGGACCTGATGGAGGGACATAAGAGAAAGGAGAAAGGAGGGGGCAAAAAGGCCAGGAGGAAAGTGCATCAAAATGTACAAGAATTACGGATTTATTCAACCAGCCGTCAACTAAATGCGAGTGAGTTGACAGGACACATTGTTGCGAATTAGCATAACATTTGAGCCAATAGGGGACGCGATTTGTTCCGTATTTCCATAAATGTACATATACAAATACACTGTTACTGTCACTGTCATGTCTGTCACCCACACATCAACACTAAATCTAACAATAATGATCAAAAGCCGCCCGTTTGTTTGTGTAGTTGATATGGGAGGTGGAGGGGATGCGGGTTGGGCCAGTTTTGGGCACGTTGTGGGCCAGTGGTGGGCCGGTGCAGTCAGAATTGTCCCGGTGGATTTTTGTGTCCCACTCCGCCCCTGCACCTTGATGTTAAACTGCAATTTATGTATACTTCGTTTGGCTACCCAGTGGTGATAAAAGGTAATGCGTGGTGTGTCCTAATTACTGCCATTGCTTCAAGTCCCATTTGTTTGATGTCGTGTGTGATGGACTGACGATAATGCTGAAGTTAGTGTGAGATTAGAAATTAGTTTTACGTTAACAAAATCCCTTGATCTAAATATGTTATACTTTTATTAAATATATTTAACAAAAATAAGACCCATATACACTCATCTCCTGATCAGGGTCGTGACAGCATTCTCAAGAAGGAGCCAGTTCCTGACTCGGGTCATGACAGCATTCTCAGGAGGGAACCAACTCCTAACTAGGGTCTCCATTGAAAATCGACCTACATTGCTCTGCAGGTCTGGGCATTTTATGTAGCTGATTTTGATAACTTGTGGATACCTTTTTGATATGCTCTCCAATGTAGGTTTGATTAATAACCTGGTGCAGACTGAAGAAGAGGGTTTCTATAGCAAGGTAACTTCAGTAGTCACTGAGGAAGAACCCATGGCTTAATGCAGGCGTTTACATAAGTGACTGATGATCAAGCTACTGATGGGTGTGTATGAAATGTAGGCTTCCATTAATATTTGTAAATTAACTTTATGGATTTTTTACCTGAATGTTTATATTATTTCTTATTGTTTGTGGAAAGGCCTTAAGCCGAATGTGCCATCTCAAAAAGTACCAGAGGGTCCATTCAGATGGTGTGCTGTCCTGCTAATACATGATGAATTATCACTGACTGAAATCTTTTTGATTTGATGAGTTTTAAATCAGACGTGATGTACATAATGAAGTCTTATTTCTTCATATTTGAAACGTTTGATTGGGTAGAGATTGAAATAAAAATTGAGTGAAAGAAATAATAATTTGAGTGTTTTTTTTTTCAAATATGTATATGTGGGATGGGGGGATGTGTGTGTATATACAATATACAGCCGCGGAACAAATTAAGAGACCACTTCAAAATTATCAGTTTCTCTGGTTTTACTATTTATTGGTATGTGTTAAAGTAAAATGTACATTTTTGTTTTATTCTATAACCTACTGCCAACATTCCTACCAAATTTCAAATAAAAATATTGTCATTTAGATCATTTATTTGCAGAAAAATGACAATTGGTCAAAATAGCAAAAAAGATGCAGTGTCTTCAGATCTCGAATAATGCAAAGAAAACAAGCTCATATTCATTTTTAAACTACACAATACTAATGCTTACACTTAGGAAGAGTTCAGAAATCAATATTTGGTGGAATAACCTTGATTTAAAATCACAACGTTCATGTGTCTTGGCATGCTCTCCACCAGTCTTTCACATTGCCGTTGGGTGACTTTATGCTACTCCTGGCGCAAGAATTCAAGCAGCTCGGCTTCTTTTCATGGCTTGTGACCATCCATCTTCCTCTTGATCACATTTCAGAGGTTTTTTTATGGGATTCAGGTCTCGAAATTGGGCTGGCCATGACAGGGTCCTGATCTGGTGGTACTCCATCCACACCTTTACTGGCCTGGCTGTGTGGCATGGAGCATTGCCCTGCTGGAAAAAACATTTCTCAGAGTTGGGGAACATTGTCAGAGCTAAAGGAAGCAAGTTTTTCTTCCGGGACAACGTTGTACTTTGCCTGGCAGAGGTTTGTAAAAGACCATAAGGATTGAAAAAAGCGGACTGGAGGGTCTTCTAGTTCGTCTTCTCTGATGAGTCCAATTTTCAGCTTTGCCCAACACATGGTCGTCTGATGGTTAGACGGAGACCTGGAGAGGCCTACAAGCCAGAGAGTCTTGCACCTACTGTGAAATCGGACTCATCAGAGAAGACAAACTTAGAAGAACCTCCAGTCCGCTTTTCAACCCTTATGGTCTTTTACATATGGTCCCCCTCCCCCTCTTGTGTGGCCAGCCTTGGTGGTGGTGGAGCCAGGGAAGCTTATAGGACACTATTGAGGAGGCAATATCCATAGTTCCCCCTCTTGCACTCAAGGAGTAGCCTAGACATCGGAAGTTGCGGTGAAGTGTGAATTCTCAAAGCCTTATATCAAGTTTATCAGAGTGGCATTCATTTGCAGTGTGTCTTTTGACAGTGAGCACGCGTGATATTGGGACCCTTACCTTTCTCATTGGCTCCTCTGACTCCTGTGCCGTTAGCTTGGCGATTTCCCTCCCCTTTATTTTTTTATTTTATTTATTAGATCCTGTTGACCAATCAAAACAACCCATTTGATGTATTAGTGAAGATTGTTACTTACATGTGCAAAATGAACACACACATAAGTATTTAAATATAAATATAATTTATAAATTACTTTAAATATAAATTACTGTAGAAAATACACTTTGTAATGTATTTACAAGTTTGGTGTTTAACAGCTTCAATGTACACAAATTACATTTCCAGTCGAGAGCTTGTAGTATTAAAATGCATAAACTACCATTGATGAAAGATGGCTACTGCAGCCTTACGGTGCAATCTTTTGCTTACTAGTAACTAGGGATGCAACGATATGGAAATTCGTGGCCGATACCGATACCGATGTTCAAAACAACAATCTGTGAGAGAGTGTGAGAGAGTGTGTGTGGGCCAGTAATGCTAAAATCAGTGTTGTTGCCACTCCTCTGTCCCTCCTATGGAAACTGAGTGGCCAGGTTTTGGTGATGTGGGTAAAGGGTATCACAGCTGTCAGCATTTGCAGGTAAATGTCCTTCTATATGGGAGTGTGTGTGTGTGTTTGTATCTGTCTGTCTGTCTGTCTGTCTGTCTGTCTGTCTGTCTGTCTGTCTGTCGTGTGTGTGTGTGTGTGTGTGTGTGTTCTACATGGGAAAAAACACAGGCAGGTTAGTAAACCGAATATCTGTCGTACTGTTACGCCCCTCTACACCCCTACTGGCTTTGCAGTGCAGCAGCTTTTAGGTGGTGAATGGACATAATTAGCCTGTTTGTCCACACCTGGGGAGGTGTGGATATAAGACTTGCAGTTTACCCTCAGTAGGAGGCCTTGCATTCACGCCATGCTTCGGAGGCTGGTGATCACCATGTGTTTTGGTGCTGGTGCTTGGCATTAATATTTGAATCTGTGTTTTGTGTTAGATAATAAATAGAATTTTTGTACAACTCAGTGGTCTGTTTCTAATGTATGTTGCGGCTCAAGAGCCGGGTCGTAACACCATGCCTAATTCCTATTCGTTCATGTCCGTATCAAATTTCTATTTTAGGAATATGTTCTATGGTCAAATACTATAACAATTTCGGTTTACCCTGGCAGTTTTAACGGACGTCTTTGAAATACTAACTGCTACTCTCTAAGATCATGTAGAGGTTTTGTGAATATCTTTTTCAATCAGCAGGCTTAACTAAGATCATTTATGGAACATGTTTGTGTTCATATTTATTTACTATCTTTTATGATATCACTTTATATGAGTTTGTTTGTATACACTTTTACTTATTTATAAGTTTAGTCTATGTGTTTATCGTGTAACTCGCTTGGTGAGTTCTTCTCCCTCCAGTCCTGTAGGGGGGCAGTAGGTCTGGGGGATTGACGACCGCCAACTACCCACAGGGAAGAAGATTTCAACGACTGCAGTTGGCTAAAGGCGGCTGCATGCTACAGCGTTGGGGGTTAACGGTTGCGCAAAATTTACTCGGTGCAGTTCATGCTCCCAAAGGTTGCGCGTGTTGTCATGAGCCTGCCATTTGCCTGGCAGAAAGAAAGCTGTTTCCCTAACAGAAAGTCTGAAGCTTGAAGTTCTTTTCAAACCTTTGCTTGGGTAGCACTGTTAAACTGAGCAGACATGCAGACTACATTTGAGTAATCTCATCACGTAACATTCGTTTTCTAAAAACAATCACATAGTATTGCATGTTTAACTGTGGTAGAAAATACGTTAGCTTAATGCTAACGTATATGGAAAATCCTATAGACACCGCGCTAGGTATTAGCATCAAGTAATTCATGTTAATGTTTTTGTATGAGCCTGACATTTGCTCTGCAGATAGATAACAGGTTCCCTAACAGAAAGTCTGAAGCTTGAAGTTCTTTTCAAACCTTTACTTGGGAAGCACTGTAAAACTGAGTAGACATGCAGAATATTTTAGTAACCTCATCTCGTATCATTCGTTGATAGAATGCAGGCTGCGAGGCTCGCGTAAGGGCTTACGTAAAAAATGACGCAAGTCTAGAAAAAGGGGCCGACGCACGCAAGACGTAAGAAGTCGTGCAAGGGTCGCGCAAGGGGCTTGCGCGGCCTCTTGCGCTTGCGCTTACGCTTACGTAAGGAAGCATGAATCAGCCTTTACGCGAACAGTGTGAATGACACACGTAGGATATGAAGGAGCCACAGACAGTCGAATCTCACCTTATCGAGATTGAATGTGTTGTGTTGTGCTGTAATCGTGAGAATAACGTTACTTCCTTAATAAAAGGTAAGATACTGTAAAGTCTGCGTTTGCTATTTGTCCGTACTCGGTTAACATTCATTAGCTAGCGCCACTGTGCTGCGGTGATGTGTAAGGCTGTTGTTTACTAAAATACAACAGTCGACATGAACTTAAAGAACCACTGTTACGGAGCTTGGGGAGTTAATTTTAACGGGATGAACGTGGACATGTGAACACAACAATCGCCTGAGGTTATTATATCGCAGATGATATAACACTGTTACGACAAATGGGAAAACGTAGGCCTACGTGTTATGTGGTGTGTAATTGCAGAAGCCCTTACCTACCATCAATTCACATTTAGATGTTTTCGCGTGATAGCGAGTCATTTTATTTTCTCTTGAGACCTCTACTTATTTACGACTGCATCCCGAGATAACGGAACATTGTATTCCTGCTATAATGACATAGATTAGTCGGTTTCTCAACACATTCATTCTGCAGCGTCCGGAATGTTCTGTAGGGAAACAACGAGGAGCAGGAGTAGCCGTGATCAGTGCATCACATTTCACAAGGTTTGGGGACTGCTTTGTTTGAAGAAATGTCAGAGATGTAGGGCAATCACAGCTCCGAGTTCAACCCACAATTTGTTAGGCTGCTCTTTGACCCAGTCAAGCAACAGCTCACGTTGAACTGTCCAGCAGCCGGTAGAGCGTGGCAGCTGTACAATGTATCGTTTTTCCGAGATGTCGAATTAATGATGTTGAATTATCTCCGGAAAGCTAATTTATCGGACCACAGGTAACCCATATCTTGATTTAGGCCAAAACTTAAAATCTAATTTAAACGAAAAAATGAGCAGTGTCCCTTTGGGCGCCCCTTCTCATATCTTTGAGTAGGGTAGGCTATAAGCTAATTGTGTGCCACATTTCATGCTTTCATCAGCACTCTTGTCACGATCGCGTTGTTAAGCCACCTGACTATTGGATGTTTAATGTTAACCCTACCTTGTGCCTGTCCACTTAGTATAACAGGTAGGCCATGTTCAAAAGATGCAAATAAATAGTTAACACCAAGTGATGCAAAATGTAAAGGTAGACCTACAGATAGTGAACACTACCGGCTGATTCCTTTGGTGGTCTGTCTATTTATGCGTTTATTTGAAAAGGGTTAGGGTCAGACAGACAAGGTGTTTAACATAAAAAAGTTACCGTGTAAGTTATGCAGTGGCCTTATTATGGTTGCAGGTTTGGTTATTTTTTGTCCATTTCTTAAGTGTGTCACTGTGGTGTAGGCTGATGAGCCAATACTGTCAAAGGTGGAAACTTTGTCACAGCTTATTGTACTGCTCCTGTTGGATATATATATATATATATACAGTACTGTGCAGAAGTTTTAGGCAGGTGTGAAAAAATGCTGTAAACTAAGAATGCTTTCAAAAATGGAAGTGTTAACAGTTTATTTTCATCAATTCTTCATAAATTAACAAAATGCAGTGAAGGAACAGAAGAAAATTCTAAATAAATCAATATTTGGTGTGACCACCCTTTGCCTTCAAAATAGCATCAATTCTTCCAGATACACTTGCGCACAGTTTTTGAAGGAACTCGGCTGGTAAATTGTTCCAAACATCTTGGAGAACTAACCACAGATCTTTTGTGGATGTAGGCTTCCTAAAATTCTTCTGTCTCTTCATGTAAACCCAGACAGACTCGATGATGTAGAGATCAGGGCTCTGTGGGGGTCATACCATCACTTGCAGGACTTTCTGTTCTTCTTTAAGCTGAAGATAGTTGTTAATGACATTGGCTGTATGTTTGGGGTTATGTTCCTGCTGCAGAATACATTTGGTGCCAATCATACGCCTCCCTGATGGTATTGCATGATGGATTAGTATTTGCCTGTATTTCTCAGCATTGAGGACACCATTCATCCTGACCAAATCTCCAACTCCACATGCAGAAATGCAGCCCCAAACTGGAAAGGAACCTCTACCATGCTTCACTGTTGCCTGCAGACTCTCATTATTGTACCTCTCTCCAGCCCTTAGGCGAACAAACTACCTTCTTCTACAGCCAAATATTTCTAATTTTGTCTCATCAGTCCAGAGCACCTTCTGCCATGTTTCTGCACCCCAGTTTCTATGTTTTCGTGCTTAGTTCAGTCACTTGGCCTTGTTTCCTTGTCGGGGTAGAGCTTTTTGGCTGCAACTCTTCCATGAAGACCACTTCTGGCTAGACTTCCCCGGACAGTAAATGTCTGTACCTGGGTACCACTGGTTTCTGCCAGTTCTGAGCTGATGCCACTGCTTGAAATCTTCTGATTTCTAAGGTAAATAAGCTTGATGTGTTTTTCATCAGCTGCATTAAGTTTCCTTGGCTGACCACTGCGTCTACGATCCTCAACGTCTTCTTCAAAAGAGCTTGAACTGCACATTTTGAAACCCCTGTCTGCTTTGAAATCTTTGTCTGGGAGAGACCCTGCTGATGCAGTATAACTATGTTGTGTCTTGTTGCTGTGCTCAGTCTTACCATGTAAATAGATAAAAAATAAACATTTATTTTTTACATTTTTCAAAGCATTCTTAGTTCATAGCATTTTTTCACACCTGCCTAAAACTTTTGCACAGTACTGTATATATATATATATATATATATATATATATATATATATATATATATAAACAACAAAACAATACAAGTACTCTTCCTGAGATAAGAGTGATGACATATCACAACAAAACAATACAAGTACTCTCGCTGAGGTAAGAGTGATGACACATCACAACAAAACAATACAAGTACTCTCACTGAGGTAAGAGTTATGACACATCACAACAAAACAATACAAGTACTCTTCCTGAGATAAGAGTGATGACGTATAACAACAAAGCAATACAAGTACGCCTCCTGAGTTAGGAATGGCCACATATAACAAAACAATACAAGTACTCTTCCTGAGATAAGAGTGACTACATACAACAACAAAACAATACAAGTACTCTCGCTGAAGGTAAGAGAGACCACATATTACAACAAAACAATACAAGTACTCTCGCTGAGGTTAGAACAGAGGGACTTTGTGCTTCGAATTCACATCATTCGTATCATTCCGCAAGTCTGTTCACTTCAAGCAGCAAAACGGAGTTCTGTTCCAAAACTAGTAAGCTAACTACCTAATCGGAGTGAGTGCGTGTGTGCGTGCATACTGGGATAAATCACTTGTCTTTAAGTGTGTGTGTCTTTTTTTCTTCTTTTCTAGAGGTCCATGATGGAAGTCAAAGTCAAGGTAGAAGATGCTCAAGAGGATAAAGACTCTGCCTTTCTGTCGGTGGTTACCCGTGGTTACAGTGACGTTAAACGAGCCAGTCTGGAAGTCATAGTGAAGGAAGAGGATGTTCTATTGGATAACGAATCTGCCTTTCTGCCAGTGAGCTGCGGTTACCGTGACATTAAACGAACCAGTCTGGAAGTCATAGTGAAGGAAGAGTATGTCGCAGAAGATGAAGATCCCACACTACCTAGTTACTGCGGATCATCTAAACAGGTTGCTATGGTGAAAGCAGAGGATGCTCAAGAACACGAACGTCTGGGTTGTCCGCCGCAAAGTAAGGTCAAATCATTCTCAATTTTGAATCACAAAGATCTAGAAATAATACCTTGAACTTCTCTGTTCATAGATCGGATCAAACCTGTTTGTCTGTATGTGTACTTGTGTACACACACACACACACACACACACACACACACACATCTGGATAGCCTGTGTGAGTTGTCTTTTTCCTTAGTCACACACACACATATCTGGTTGGCTTGTGACAATGAGTGGTCTTTTTCCTCCAGGTGTTTCTGTAGTTTATCGTTCTTCACAACCCAGGAAGCCGAATCTCCTGGAGAAGCTGCGGGCGAAATCGAATCAGAAGGCGAAGAACTCCCCTGACGACGAGGACGAGGAGGAGGAGGAGGAGGCGACCGCTCACCTGTCCCCGCAGTTCGGCAACAAGAACGCCACCAAGCACACCAGACTGATCGAGTTCGGATGGATGCACAACCGGAAGCAGGTGCGCAGTAGGAACGGCGGCGGAACCAGGAAGCTGATAGTTCCGAAAAACGCCGGCTACGAGGACCTCTTCAGGCTGGGCAAGGAGCTGTTCTTCCCCAGCGGAGCGTCGACGAAAGGCCCCGAGAGGGACTTTATCTTTAACATCCGGGACTACAGGGGGAGCGAGATGCCCCAGGGGGCTACGGTGGGGGCCTTGTACGAGCCCCTGAAACGCGGGATGCTGAGGCTGTACTTGTGCTCGATGAACCGCGGGGAATCCGAACCGGAATCGGAATTCAGATGCGAGTCCGAATCGGAATCGTGCAGCTCTGAGAACCTGGTGTCGCCACGGGGACAGGCCAGCTGTTACGGGGAGCCTTGCTCATCGTTGGACTTTAGCTCCAACAATTTTGCTCACGAGGTTCTTAATTGTTCCCAAGAATCGTACTACTTTCCGGTCGAAGCTTCACCGTCTCTTAAACCTAGACAACATGCACCATTAAACTCAAACTCTAGCGATTCTCCTCTCAACGGTTCTCAGGAATCCTACCACTCTGTGTATGAAGCTCCGCCCCGTTGTAATCCCGGCACTGCAGCGACGCCCCCTCCGACACCGAAGAGGGCTCGGTTGGATCCAGATGAAAGCGTCGCCCTGAAATCTCTTAAATTGCGGCACGCAAACATCGCCCACGATATGATCGAGCAGTTCCGAGACCCAGACATCGTGGACGCCTCTGTGTCCGTGAGCTTCGTAGAAGAATCTGGCATCGACACGTCAGGCCTGGCCTGGGAGGGGTACCCCGGGTTCTGGGAGAAATCGAAACAGAAGGCGAAGAGCTCCCCTGACGACAACGAGGAGGAGGAGGTGACCGCTCACCTGTCCCCGCAGTTCGGCAACAAGAACGCCACCAAGCACACCAGACTGATCGAGTTCGGCTGGATGCACAACCGGAAGCAGGTGCGCAGCAGAAACGGCGGTGGGACGAGGAAGCTGATAGTTCCGAAGAACGCCGGCTACAACGACCTCTTCCGGCTGGGCAAGGAGCTGTTCTTCCCCAGCGGAGCGTCGACGAAAGGCCCCGAGAGGGAGTTTATCTTTAACATCCGGGACTACAGGGGGA
Organism: Sprattus sprattus; assembly: GCF_963457725.1. NCBI lineage: Eukaryota > Metazoa > Chordata > Actinopteri > Clupeiformes > Clupeidae > Sprattus > Sprattus sprattus. Next base: position 3,173,347 of record NC_137920.1, on the reverse strand, counting down.
GCGAGATGCCCCAGGGGGCTACGGTGGGGGCCTTGTACGAGCCCCTGAAACGCGGGATGCTGAGGCTGTACTTGTGCTCGATCGATCGCGGGGAATCCGAACCGGAATCGGAATTCAGATGCGAGTCCGAATCGGAATCCTGCAGCTCTGAGAACCTTGTGTCGAGCCCTCCTCACCCTCACCCTCACCCTCACCCTCACCCTCACCCTCACCCTCACCCTCACCCTGCCAAGTCACGGGGTCAGGCCAGCTGTTATGGGGAGCCTTGCTCATCATTGGACTTCAGCTCCAACAATTTTGCTCACGAGGTTCTTAATTATTCCCAAGAATCGTACCACTTTCCGGACGAAGCTTCACCATCTCTTAAACGTAGACAACATGCATCGTTAGACTCGGTCGAAGCTTCACCGTCTCTTAAACCTAGACAACATGCACCATTAAACTCGAACTCCAGCGATTCTCCTCACGAGCATCTCAACGGTTCTCAGGAATCCTACCACTCTGTGTATGAAGCTCCGCCCCTTTATAATCCCGGCACTGCAGCGACGCCCCCTCCGACACCGAAGAGGGTTCGGCGGGATCCAGATCAAAAGGTCAAAGGTCGAAGCACTGCTCTGAAAACTCTTAGACTGCGTCGCGTAAACATCACCCACGATATGATCGAGCAGTTCCGAGACCCAGACATCGTGGACGCCTCTGTGTCCGTGAGCTTCGTAGAAGAATATGGCATCGACACGTCAGGCCTGGCCTGGGAGGGGTACCCCGGGTTCTGGGAGGCGTTCTTGCAGGGCGAAGTGAGTGAGAACCCTGTAACATACACACATGATATAACCTGTGTACACCAGAAGCATGAAGTGTGTGTGTGTGTGTGTGTGTGTGTGTGTGTGTGTGTGTGTGTGTGTGTGTGTGTGTGTTTTCTGGGAGGCGTTCTTGCAGGGCGACGTGAGTGTGAAACCTGTATCATACACACATGATATCACCTGTTTAGAGAGTGTAGATGCACTGCAGTACTCCTATGACCTGGGCATCCAGTCTGATCTGACCTGTGTGTGTGTGTGTGTGTGTGTGTGTGTTTGTGTGTGTGTGTGTGTGTGCGTGCAGGCCGACGATGTGGAGCGCGTTCCGGTTCTGCAGCCCGACTATGGGAAGGCCGAGTGGGAAGCAGTGGGTCGGATCCTGCTGAAAGGGTACCAGGATCACGGCTACTTCCCCACACAACTGTCTCTGCCGTTTACTGTCTGTCTGATTCACGGAGAGGAAAAGGTGACGCCAGGAATGCTGATGAAGGCTTTCTTGAGGTCGGTAAAATATATATATTTTTTTAGATTTATTTGAGGGCTTTTTGGCCTTTAATCGTTAGTTTCTAGTGAAGAGTCGGACAGGAAATGAGAGGGAGAAGAGGTGGGGGTCGGACAGGAGAAATTACATCAGGCCGGATTAGAACCCGTGTCTTCCACGGGCATCAAGCCCTGATGTGGTCGGAGCTACTGGTTGCACCACAGTACCCCCCAAAATAGTTATAGAACAGGATTGAGAAAAAATCAACATTTAATGCTTTTTCATCTTCTATGTTTAGATATTTGTAGTATATAATGATATATAGATGATATCTTTCTGTGTTATTGGTTCTTCCAGAATTATACCATCCTTCAGCCAAATGGAATCCTCAGGCAATGGCACTCTAATGACATGTCTGTGTGTGTGTGTGTGTGTGTGTGTCTGCCTGTGTCTGTGTGTGTCTGTGTGTGTCTGTGTGTGTCTGTGTGTGTCTGTGTGTGTGTGTGTGTGTGTGTGTGTGTGTGTCTGCCTGTGTGTGTCTGTGTGTGTGTTAGTCAGTGGTCTGTCTTCTGAGCATCTCCAGTGTGTTTGTGCTTGTGCTCCTTAAAAGGTGTGTGTGTGCGTGCGTGCGTGAGCGTGTCTGTGTGTGTGTGTGTGTAAGACAGTGGTCTGTCTTCTGAACAGCTCCAATGTGTTTGTGCTTGTGCTACTCAAAAGGTGTGTGTGTGTGTGTGTGTGTGTGTGTGTGTGTGTGTGTGTGTGTGTGTGTGTGTGTGTGTGTGTGTGTGTGTGTGTGTGTGTGTGTGTGTGTCTTATGAACAGCTCCAATGTGTTTGTGTTCCTCAAAAGGTTCGCCTCACCATCTGAGAGGGACATTCTATCCTCAGCCTTGGAAGGAGGGCAGTATGAGATGGCCGACCTGCTCGACATTCTCCACAGGATGCGTGTACACTCCTTGCCAGAGGGGGGCACCGTTGAGGACATTATCGTACGCATGGCTCACACACAGCTGATTCAGGAACCCATGTATGCACTGCTCAGGATGGCCAGCACAGCCCAGGGGGGCCTCAGACTTCTTCTACCTACTGTGTCGGCAGTAGCAGCACTTTATGAAACATGACGTCCCAACGCCGGACACACACACACACACACACACACACACACACACACACACACACACACACACACAGCCCAGACTTCTAGCAGATGCCTTGTGAGGTGGCTGGACTTTTTAAAACATGGCCTCCCAGCATCACACACAAACACATTTACTTTACATTTACATTTAGTCATTTAGCAGACGCTTTTGTCCAATGCGACGGACAAGGGAGAACACACACACACACACACACACACACACACGGCCCAGACTACTCGCAGATGCCTCGTGAGGTGGCTGGACTTTTTAAAACGTAGCCTCCCAAAAGTAGGTCCTGCGGTCAAAACACTCACAAATGCGCCAGTAAGTTCCTGCAGTGGAAACGGTCCTACACACACACACACACACACACACTCACACACTCAAACACGCACACACACACACACACACTACCTCTTATCAAGTGAAATTGAATCGACTGAATAAGCTCTACAACTGTAAATACCTTGCGTATTAAAAATAATTTTTAATCAAATAATATTCATGCATTATTGGATTTATTTAATGTATATTTATGCATTATTGTATTGGTTGGCAGGTCAGTGATTGATGATGGCTGAAGTCAGAGCCATACTGTTTGTTGCCCATTTACAGAGACAGGGTGAGAAGGAAGGATATTATTCGAAGTGCATGGTGTAGTGCCTAACCAGGATCAATTTAAGCTCAAAACTGTTAGGAAATTCTGTTGATCATAGTTTTAACTTGCTCAAATTTGCTTGAAACTGTCCGCTCAAAGAAACTGTCTGCTCAGAGCAGAGCCTAGGAGCAGAACAGGATGCTAGGCTGAGAATACTCTCAGACAGACAGTTATGACTCATAAGCCATTTTCTTAACATTTAGCAGACGCTTTTATCCAAAGTGACTTACAAGGATGTATACACATTTTTACATTTACACTGATGGCACAATGCTCATCAGGAGCATTTAGGGGTTCAGTGTCAGATAGATAAAGATAAATATAATATTGTAATATCCTGTGATATTGTGTTCTGTGCCTGTTAGGTTTCCTGAAATGTTGTGTGCCTTTTAGGGGGATTTAGGGGGTGGAGTTAAGTGTGTGCGCGTGAGTGTGTGCGTGTGCAGGTGTGAGAGTGAAGATGAGAGATAGTAAGTTGGTGCTGTCTATTTCTAGTTAAAAGCGTGAGTTGTGGCTGAAACAGCAACTCGGTTGTTATATGCTTGTTTGAACAATAAAGCACGGGAAGTTTCCCACGAGTTTGACCAAGACTGTCTGGAGTATTACAATATATTATTATTCCTGAGGGAAAATTAGGCAAACCAAATAAAAATTCACCGTTGCTCATTTAAATCAGTGGAACTTTTTGCAACATTCTGAGGAGCGGGCGGGCCAGATTAAATGGCTTGTCGGGCCTGATCAGGCCCGCGGGCCTTGAGTTTGCCACGTGTGCCCTAAGGTATCCTCAATAAAATGGCACCCCAGATCATCAACAGCATTGGGTAATTGTTTCATCCAACAGTACCTTGGTGCAGGAACACCGATGCTGACGTACGGCGTCTACAGGTGGGTAGGGAGCCCAGACCATAGATATTAATCCCCTTAATGTTTCACCTTCACAGGATGGTAGGGAGCCCAGACCATAGATATTATTCCCCTTAATGTTTCACCTTCACAGGATGGTAGGGAGCCCAGACCATAGATATTATTCCCCTTAATGTTTCACCTTCACAGGTGGGTAGGTAGCCCAGACCATAGATATTCATCCCCTTAATGTTTCACCTTCACAGGATGGGAGGTACTACTTATTGCTACTTTAATGGCCATAGATATTATTCCCCTTAATGTTTCACCTTCACAGGTAGGTAGGGAGCCCAGACCATAGATTTTAATCCCCTTCATGTTTCACCTTCACAGGTAGGTAGGGAGCCCAGACCATAGATATTAATCCCCTTAATGTTTCACCTTCACAGATAGGTAGGGAGACCAGACCATAGATATTAATACCCTTATTGTTTCACCTTCACAGATAGGTAGGGAGACCAGACCAGACCATAGATATTAATACCCTTAATGTTTCACCTTCACAGTTAAGTAGGGAGACCAGACCATAGATATTAATACCCTTAATGTTTCACCTTCACAGTTAAGTAGGGAGCCCAGACCATAGATATTAATCCCCTTAATGTTTCACCTTCACAGGATGGGAGGTACTACTTATTGCTACTTTAATGTTTCGCCTTGTACCCTACATGTGTAGGTGTGTGAGTGTGAGTGCGTGCATGCGTGTGTGTGTGTGCGTGCGTGTGTGTGTGTGTGCGCGTCCTACATGGGTGGGATGGAACCGGTTCAAACAAAACAACAATCTTGACAGACTTTTTTAATATTTTATTTTTTTATAAGTTGTGGTATATACAGGGTATTTTGACCAATGAATGTACGTTGAACATGACAAACCACATCTGTGTATTTGTATACAGTTAGTAGAGGCAGAGAGGTGTGTGTCTGTGGCAGTGTCCCAGGTCAACAAGGTCCACAGAGGGTCATCCGTAGACAGTAGGTCAGCGATTGAGATCATCAAAAAGTCTCAATGGGGATTGTCAAAGTCATCACTGGTGACGGCCATCAGGGTCGAACATTGGGTGGTCTACGTTGTTAAAGTCATCACTGGTGAGTGTCATCCAGGTCATACAGTGGGTGGTTAACGTTGTTAAAGTCATCACTGGTGAGGGTCATCAGGGTCGTACAGACTTATCCCCCAGGTCAGCCTCAATCTCAGACAGCCTCTGTCCTATCGCCACCGTTAAGGCCTTCACCTGTTCATCATGCAAGGGGATTAAGGGAGAGAGGGAGGGAGAAAGAGAGGGGGGAGAGGGAGAGAAAGAGAGGGAGAGAAAGGGAGGGAGGGAGAAAGAGAGAGAGGGGGGAGAGGGAGAGAGAAGGGGAGGGAGAGAAAGAGGGAAAGGGAGGGAGAGAGAGAGAAGGGGAGAGAGATGGAAGGAAGGGGAGGGAAAGAGAGGGGGAGAGGGAGAGAAGGAGAGAAGGGGAGAGAGGGAGAAAGAGAGAAGGGGAGAGAGAGAGAAGGGGAGAGAGAGGGAGAAGGGGAGAGAGAGAGAGAGAAGGGGAGAGAGAGAGAGAGAGAAGGGGAGAGAGAGAGAGAAAGAAGGGGAGAGGGTTTTCAGTGGAAGCAGAAGAAAGATGTGTATGGAATGAGAATCGCAGACGGTACTTCTAATTTCACAGCAGTTTGTCCTGTGTAGGCCAGTTTCAAATAGCTAATGCGTTTGGGACAATAAGCATCTCCTTAATACCATGAGAGAACACCAGTACTCAAAACTGTTTGCTATTAGTACTGGTGATGTAGGAATCCATGCATTTTTGATAATAGCACATGCCAAAAAATCAATCAATCAATGAATCAATACAAACCCATTTCATCAAGATCAATAAAAGTTGGTCAAAAAGAGGGTGAATTTTAATTAATGATGTATTTTCCTCATCCTTCTCTCTCACTCCTCACCTCATTCAGCTGTTGCTGGACTCCCTCTCTGTACTCCAAGGACACCGGCGTCTTGTCTGAGCTCAACACAGCCCTCTGCTGGCTGGAGGACCCAACTACATAGCTGCAACAAACAGAAGGGAAAATACAGCCTAGTCATCCCAAAGTTTTAAATTGGAAGCTTCCTCCGTCCTCACTCCTCCAGATAGTTCAAGGTGTGTGTGTGTGTGTGTGTGTGTGTGTGTGTGTGTGTACGTTTATGTGTGTGTGTGTGTGTGTGTGTGTGTGTGTTTGTGTGTGTGTGTGTGTGTGTGTGTGCACGTTTGTGACGCCAGGAAGGATGTCTCATTTGTGTATTTGCTGTGTGTTTGTGTCATTCATACCACGGGAATGGCAAATGACCTCATTAACAGTTCACAGCCTTCTGTCTAAGTCAACACTGTATGCAGTTTCCACATTGAGACTTTTTTTCAGTGTGAGACCCAGTGTGTGTCTCCGACACTGCAGATGAAGGTGCTGTGTGTGTGTGTGTGAGCTCTCTACCCTATAAAGGCATTGTGTGTGTGAGAGTTCTCTACCCTATAAAGGCATTGTGTGTTTGTGTGTGTGTGTGTGTGTGTGTGTGTACCTGTCTATCTTGGCCACGTCCATACTGAAGAGAGACCTGCGGTGATCCAGTTCTTTGGGCGTCGACACGTACATGATTCCAACCGGAGACGAGCATCCAAGACAGGTCAGGGTCCGGATGACGCTGCACGGAAAAGATGGAAAATACCGGAATGTTCTACAACAAACTGCCAGTGAAGTCCGCATGTGCCCGTCCCTGTTCCTGTTCCTAAAGTGTGTGTGTGTGTGTGTGTGTGTGTGTGGGGGGGGGGGGGGGGGGGGGGGGGGGTTGTATGTGTGTGTGTGTGTGTGTGTGAGAGCTCTCTACCCTATAGAGAGTTATTCTGAAGTCTGCATGGCCCGTCCCTGTCCCTGTTCCTAAAGCTCATCTCCACTGCTGGAGCCGACTGTCAACACTACCAGGGTTTGAATTTAAGGTACCGTGCCTACTACATGAATACATATGCAAAATATATACACATAAATATTTGTTCTGTTAGTTTTACGTATCGGAAGTGAAATGCGTGGTGTGTAGGGAGCCCTACCAGCCCATCCTCTTGTACTTCCCGGCAAAGAGAGGCTCCTTGCCGAGGGCCACGTTGTTGCTGACTCCTGTGAGAGAGAGAAAACAATCCAGATAATTACATTTGTTTAAATGAAGCCTTGGTAACAGAAAACACTGGCTACATGTTGTTCCATTCCACTTTATTTAAATGTAGCCTTTGTAACAGAAAACACTGGCTACATGTTGTTCCATTCCACTATATTTAAATGTAGTCTTGGTAACAGTAAACACTGGCTACATGTTGTTCCATTCCAATGTATTTAAATGTAGTCTTGGTAACAGTAAACACTGGCTACGTGTAGTTCCATTCCACTTTACGCTACTCTCTACGTGTCAGAGGTGAATGGGCTACAATCACTGTGAGCGCGTTTGGCAGCTAACTATTTGGGCTGTTCCCTCATCACACGGCCTCTAAACATGTATTTACTGATATGGGCATGGACATATATGGCCTATAAACGTGTACAGCCAATAGCTTTAGTTATGAACTTAGCTGCCCATAGCCTGACCCTCCACAGCAGGACAGTGGCGCCGCCACTGCCTACCCAACATGCTGAAGGGCCTATGTCATTAATTGAAACTTAGCTCCCACCCGGAGTCTCTCTGCCTGCTCTGTTGTCATGGTGATCCACCCGTCCCTACATAGACTTGATGGACTGTATTATGTGTTTTGTTTCTTCTTTTTGTTTTTCTCTATTTTTTATAATTGTATGTCTGTTATTTTATATGGAACTTGGCGTCTGAAATAAAGATTTATATATACTTACTCCGTAGCAGTATGTGGTTCTGTTGCTCGTCGGTTCCGGCCCAGGTGAAGGAATCGCCCAAGGGGAGCCTGCACTTCACGCAGAAGAAGACGGCAGGCGCGTCGCTGTCCTCCTCGCCGCCCGCCAGCGTGTAGGTGCTGTCTCCTGCCACGGACGCCGACGTGGACAGATAGCCGTCACCCATCGCCACTGCGCTGCTGCTGCGGAGACCGAACACAAGTCAGGGAGACTGGTTCGCGTAATGTCAATACGCTATCCAAAGAAAATGTAGTCTACCTGATGTCCATGTTCAAATATCATATCATTATATGCACGTTGTTAGTGTCAGCCACCTAATCTTAATCTTAATAATGTCAAACGTTTAACTTGGTAGGCTACTGTGCATTTTTCATGTTCATTCGGCAGACGTTTTTGCTCAAACCGACGTATGACACAACCAAGCTATGAAACAATAGCAGATCAAGTCTGGTCTAATATAATGTAAGAGGCAGATAGGGATAAGAAGAGATTGGTAAAGGAACTTTACGAACATGAAAAACGCACAGTAGCCAACCAAGTTAAACGTTCGACAAACGGTGCCGTAGCTATTAAGATAAGGTGGCTGACACTTACAACGTGCATATAATTGTAAGGGTATTTAAACATGGACATCAAGTAGACTAAACCTGCTTGGAAAGCATATTGACATTACGCGATGGCAGCTTAAATCGACAGCACCCAAAGTTAGCTAGCTTGCCATACTGCTTTGACGCTGCACTGCACTTCTATACTGCAGTCAATTAAGTTCTTCACTTTGACACATTTTGTGGTTTGCTTTTTTTCTATACAAGTTATTGATTTAACTTACTCAGTCAAAACCAAATGACGACCAACTCAGGTTGCAAAGCTATTTGCTTCGCTTGTGTGTCCGGAACAGTTTGAAACACTTTCAAAGTGATTTCCATACAGCACTTTGGCGCCGCTCTACCTCACTTCCGTATTGCATGGACTTCTGGGTTATGAAGTTCATTCACAGATGCGTGGACCTGACGGTGATGTTTTTACATCTTTGTAGGCCCGAAATGTCAAATATAACTAGAAAATGCATTTCCTGAAGGAAATACCAGTGCATGAAATGCAAAGGTTAAGAAAGGAAGAAGAAAAGAAAGAAGAGTGAAAGAAGGAAAGAAGAAAGGAAAGAAGAGTGTAAGAAGGAAAGAAGAGTGAAGAAAGGAAAGAAAAGTGGAAGAAGGAAAGAAGAGTGGATGAAGGAAAAAAGAAAGGCAAGAAGAGTGGAAGAAGGAAAGACAAAAGGAAAGAAGAGTGAAGAAAGGAGAGAAGAGTGGAAGAAGGAAAGAAGAAAAGAAAGAAGAGTGAAATAATGAAAGAAGAAAGGAAAGAAGAGTGAAGGAAGGAAAGAAGAGTGGAAGAAGGAAATAAGGAAAGAAAGAAGAGTGAAAGAAGGAAAGAAGAAAGGAAAGAAGAGTGTAAGAAGGAAAGAAGAGTGAAGAAAGGAAAGAAAAGTGGAAGAAGGAAAGAAGAGTGGATGAAGGAAAAAAGAAAGGCAAGAAGAGTGGAAGAAGGAAAGAAAAATGGAAGAAGAAAATAAGAAAGGAAAGAAGAGTGGAAGAAGGAAAGAAGAGTGAACAAGAGTGGCTCTGGATGAAGAGATAAAGAGAGAGTGAAAATATTGAAAAAAGGAGATAAAAATGGAGTGAAGAAGAGAGATTGAGTGTAAGAGAAAGTTGACAGAGAGAAAGATGGAGAGATGGAGAGAAAAAAAATAGAGAATGGATGGTGTCTTAATGTTCCTAGTTACAGTTAAATTGAGAGGGACAGAGAGAGAAGAGGTTCTTTGGATTTGGCACAGGTGTCAGTGAAGCATACTAAGGCAGAAGGCAGTAACTTCTATGTTAAAGCTCAGTGGTATGATAACAATGGAATAATGACCCTATTAATTAATCAGTAGTAATACTATTTCATTTATCACAATTACCAATACAATGATTATCACACACACACACACACACACACACACACACACACCATTGAATTATCACATTAAGCACATAAAACAATGAACTTGAATTGTCACATGAAACACATAAAACATCTATGTCAGTCCATTGGGGTGTGTGTGTGTGTGTGTGTGTGTGTGTGTGTGTGTGTGTGTGTGTGTGTGTGTGTGTGTGTGTGTGTGTGTGTGTGTGTGTGTGTGTGTGTGTGTGTGTGTGTGTGTGTGTGTGTGTGTGAGAGAGAGAGAGAGAGAGAGAGAGAGAGAACGATAGAGAATGAGGCCCATTTTCCCCCTCCACATGCCCCCGCTCGCTAAGCGAAGTTACCCGATTTAGATGCACCTTTTTCGGAGGAGCCACAGGCACTGGGTGGGGGAATAGCCCGATAGCTTAGCATATCTGCCATGCAATTCTAATGGTAATGCTACCTAGCTTGGTATGCTAACTGTCGGTAGCCTATACATCGTGAAATCAACCAAAATACTGATGTCACTGGCTTTAATTTGATAATGGCATGTTAGTAGTACATTTAATATCAGTACATTTGTTTAATTACTGCTGATATTTTACAAATACGTCAAAAACTCATTTTTGACCAAACTTGAAGTTACGGTCTTTTGCCTTAGCACGGCAGAGTAAAGCACAGGTGCAAGCCAGTTTAAAGACCCTATTATGATGTCATAATGGCCCAATGTAAGTCAATGGGAGAAATTTATATTCGTTTTTCTTTAATATCTTAAAAAGTATAAAGCTTAGAAAAGTGAAACATACATAGCATAAGTGTCGTTTACAAGACCTACGCGACAAAGTTTGAATGAAGTTTCTACGTTAAGCGGTTCGGGCTGAATTAATCGCAGAAAAAGGTAACAAGAATAAGAAGAAGAAGAAGAAGCCTAGGAATAACAATACAGGGCATTTCATGCACTGTAATTACACAAATTCACATTTGATAGGACTATAGGTCAATGCAAAAGGTCATTAAGAACTTAACTACAGCAGCCAACAACAAAAATGATAGCCTTGTTATAATAGGCTCATACTACTACTAATAATAATAACAACCTGGGTAAATTACCCTAGGTACGTCAGCGTAAGTGGTAAACGTCGAAATGGAAGAACCCAATGGCTTTGAATGAGGCCATGGGGCTCTTTTATTAGAAGCGCCGCCCTTCACATTACATTTGATGTTTAAGTATTTCAGATAGTTATCCGATTGTTATTTAAACGGTAATGCTTTATATGTTTTGCAAAAACACTAACGTGCACGCGCACAAACACACCTTACCGAGCCCTTGGCCGTGACAGCGAACCACTCTAAAGTTTCGTTTTTGATTCACCGCAAACGGTTTGACGGTAATCGAAACTTACCGACAAGGAACAAGAAAAACACCCCAACGGAGCGTCCATTGTGTGCACGTGGAAAGTACCGAGAGGTCCCGGGGAATAATCAGCCTGCAGCGAGAAAGGGAAGAAAGGCGCTGAAAACATAACGAAAGAGTCCGTGAGGTAGTGACGGAGACAATACTCCACAAGATGTACAACAACAACAACCAAAGAAGACAGCCGGTCGCTGGTGACGAATATCAAGACATGTTACATAATGTCTGGAACCAACTTATACGTGTTTGGAATTGCATTATTCAGGTAAGAAAGGGCAGCTACGCTTTGAGGCCGGTTTGGGATCTGCACCATACGAGTAGCCAGCAGACTATCGGGTAGCAACTATCCTGCTTGTCAGAACAGATAAATGTCAGAGTGGGAATCAACTGTCAGAAACATTTGGAAAGAAATAGGCTACATGACAGATGTTGGCAGTCTTGTTATTGACAAAAAGGATATCAGGTTCTCCAACTGTGAAATGTGCTGTGCAAGTTTATGTAGAGAAGGCACAAAGTCAGGTAGTATTAATACCAGCAACTTAAACGATTTAAAAATCGCCATGGAGAGAAGCCTAATATGCATGTAGGCTATATAATTTACGAGAGCTACTGGCAGCAACCACCAATCACCAACCAAACTTGCAAACAGTCCTGAATCCAATAGAGATGATAGGCTACCTAACGACAGCACTGAAGATCTCCTGCTCTAGTTTAAGGATTAAGATGACCATCCCCCGATTTATTAAAAGTACACGAGCGTTAACTTTTCCTGCTCTGCCCGTCTGACCGTGGTTGGAGATAGCAGGGGAGACTTTGCTCCTGGCCCGAAGTTTGCTGTTCATAACTTCGGGGTTAATTCCCTATTCACCCGCTCTGCTGCTGGTTAACAATTAAACGCCACTGTATTCTTTCTTGAGGATTTATTCATTACACACCGAAATAAAGTTACAGCACATAGGGTTTGCTCCGGTCGCTCACACTATTCCCAAGAATCACCTCTCTTTTCTCGCTCTCTCTCCCTCCCTCGCTCTGCCACACCCACCCTGTAGGACGTGCGACTCTTAAAGGAGCCGCACCATTTTACAACACGAGTATGATTGACGCTGATTTGACTGATTGCACTGTTTCTATCAGGTGGTTATTAATAATGTGTAGCTGAGTTGACATGGGATACCGTAGGATACTCTAGAATTACGGGTTGTGCGTGTTTTGTTGTCCGTGGATATCTGTATAGTCATGTTGCCTTTAGCGCCCCTAGCGGTGTATATCCAGCATTTCATTTTTGCTGGACAGTCATGTTGCCTTTATTATGTAGTTGAGCCATGGTATTCTTTGTATCCAACTTTGAGTGTGAGAAGGTGTGCGGGGAGGGTTTGACAGTGTATGAGGGAGGGTTTGAGTGTGTGAAGGTGTGTGAGGGAGGGTGTGTGAAACTTAAATGTTGTTTATTGTTCTTGTGTGTATTCCACAGGTCATTATGAATTGGTTCCAACCAAACCCTCTGAACCCTCTTCCCTGTGAGTGCCGACCTCACTTACTTATTCTCTCTCTCACACACACACACACACACTCACATTCACACACACTCACACAACACACGCACACGCACACACACACACGTGCATGCATGCATACACACGCACACACACACACACACACACACACACACGCACACACACACACGCACTCACACATACTTTTGTTTGAAACTGGCTGTCTAATCTTGTTCTCATTTTGCATTTTTTCAGTGTTGGAAAAGGACTGGCGCCCAATCAGTTGGGGGTGAGTTCATTCTCCTCCCCACACAAACACACACAAACACACACACACACATACACACACACACACACACACACACACACACACACACACACACACACACACACACACATACTCACACACACACACACACACACACATTCAAAAGCTGGAATATTAACGATAATCAGTTATCATCATATCATTTGTTTTTGTTTGTCAACATTTCAGAACAAACTATATGTTTATTATTTGCCAAAACCAAAACCTCATAGCCTAACAACAAATCTACACCTGTTAACATAAACAACAAACAAATCTACACCTGTACACATAAACAACATACAAATCAACACCTGTGAACATAAACAACATACAAATCAATACCTGTATAATATATATTTTCCATCAGCAAAATGAATGCCTTGAAAGAGGAGATAAGGAACATGAAAGATGCGAGCGTGCGCGCACACACACACACACACACACACACACACACACACACACACATAATTGTCAAAACCAAAACATCATCACTTACCAACATTAATATTTTTTTATCATCAGCAAAAGGGATGCCTTGAAAGAGGAGATAAGGAAGTTTGAACTCAGTAATCCAGATGTTGAGCACCTCCGCATCCTGGTCCATGGTCCAGTGGGAGCAGGGAAGTCCAGCTTTATCAACTCCGTAGACAGCATCTTCCAGGAGCGCATGACTAGCACCGCCCTAGCGGAGACCACCAGCGACTGCAGTTTCACCAGGACCGTAAGAGGAGACTGTTTTATCATGACAGATGCACACACACACACACACACACACACACACACACACACACACACACACACACACGGTCCCAGGTGTTCCCAATCACTGGCGAACACACCTGATGGGCATCTGCAAGACAAGCAAACACAAAGACAAGACAAGACCGGCCCGGCCCGGCCCGGCCCAGCCCAGCCCAGCCCAGCACCCAAAAGAAGCGGGGTCGTCACACCCTGCCCCATAAGAGCTCCTCACATGAACCATGACAAACAAACAATTTCCACCTGCAAGCAACACTCTCCCTCAACCTCAGCACCAGGATCATGTTAGTACCCTGCATGAGGAAGAGGAGAGGTTAATACCACACAGGTTCAAAAATAACACCAAGACTCATACACTGCGCAGGGCCGGAGTCACCCTAACATGCCTGAATCACAGACACCACCTTTCACACCAACACACCTTACCTGCCTGATGCACAGACCATATCTTACGCCCCAGCAGGCCTGATGCACAGACACTACCTAACTGCCTGCTGCACAGACCCTATCTTACACCCCAGCAGGCCTGATGCTCAGACACTACCTAACTGCCTGCTGCACAGACCCTATCTTACACCCCAGCAGGCCTGATGCACAGACACTACCTTACCTGCCTGATGCACAGACCATATCTTACGCCCCAGCAGGCCTGATGCACAGACACTACCTAACTGCCTTCTGCACAGACCCTATCTTACACCCCAGCAGGCCTGATGCCTTTATTGCCTGATGCTCAGACGTTCTTTCACCCCAGCAGACACTATCTTACACCCCAGCAGGCCTGATGTGCAGACACTACCATACTTGCCTGCTGCACAGACACTATCTTACACCCCAGCAGGCCTGATGCACAGACACTATCTTACACCCCAGCAGGCCTGATGCACAGACACTACCTAACTGCCTGATGCACAGACAGTATCTTACACCCTAGCAGGCCTGATGCACAGACACTACCTTACCTGCCTGATGCACAGACACTACCTTACACTAATTTACACACTAACATGCCTGAGTCACAAACAAGGTTCTTCCCTCTCCGTCACTGCCACTGACCGAGGGGGAGAGTTCCTTCCACCGCAGGGTGCACTGCGATGCACACTTCCCCTTTTTTTTAAACTCCAGACCAATGGAAACGCAGTAGCAAACAAGAGGAGCATGGCAAACAAGAGTGTCCCCTCTATCTGCCTAACAAAATACTACCTAACTCTACCCTGGTCTTCATGTGGTTACTCGCGGTGGGTATTGATGCACTAGTGATGCATGATGCACTAGCATGAGGAAGTGACCACTTACTGGCAACAACCACGGACTCGCTCCCGAGACAATCGATGTAACCACTTTCACCCCAACACTAAAAAAAAAAAAAGAAGCAAAACTCAACAACGCTGCTGTGCCTAACAGGGGCACAGCATTTAGCTCCAACACCATTACATCAGCGCATCAACTTACCTTCCTTTGTCAAACAGTTTTCAAAATCCTGCCCAGCCACAAAGAGACAACCAGCTTACGTGCACCACCTAAATAACTCTGAACTCAAAAACAAACGAGCCCCCAATTTGTCATGTCCGGCTCATAGACATGACAAATTACAGAAGTCACACAGAGTTAAAACCGAAGCACTATTAATGTATTACCAGTACCACCTAACATGAACACTTACAGGCAAAACAGTCAGAAAGAACTATATAGACAGGTGGATATTCGCTTACTTTAAGGAAATAATTCCTAGTATTGTAACTCCATGCATACAGTATGTTCAGTAGCGTAACAAACAAACTGGCTTAATGGGCCTCAAAAACATCATGATATCTAAGGCAACATACACACACGCACGCACACACACACAC
>NC_137920.1:3135232-3152732 GCF_963457725.1 Sprattus sprattus | reverse complement strand
AAGACTGCTCCCCTAATGCTAAAACTGCTCCCCTAATGCTAAGATGCTAAGGCTTATTCTATAATGCTAAGGCTGATTGCATTAGGGAAGCAGCCATAACATTAGGGAAGCAGTCCTAGCATTAGGCAAGCAGTCTTAGCATTAGGGAAGCAGTGTTAGCATCTTAGCATTAGAGGAGCAGCCATAGCATTGGGGCAGCAGTCTTAGCATTAGTGAGCAACCTTAGCATCTTAGCATTATTTTAGCAGTCTTAGCATTAGGGGAGCAATCTTAGCAATAGGGGAGAAGCTCTTAGCATTAGTGAGCAACCTTAGCATCTTAGCATTAGGGGAGCAGTCTTAGCATTAGGGGAGCAGTCTTAGCATTAGGGGAGCAGTCTTAGCATTAGGGAAGCAGTCTTAGCATTAGAGAAGCAGTCTTAGCATTAGGGAAGCAGTCTTAACATTAGGGGAGCAGTCTTAGCATTAGGGAAGCAGTCTTAGCATCTTAGCATTAGGGGAGCAGCCATAGCATTAGGGGAGCAGTATTAGCATTAGTGAGCGACCTTAGCATCTTAGCATTATTTTAGCAGTCTTAGCATTAGGGGAGCAGTCTAAGCATCATATGTCTTCGATAATGTTCGCTCCCTCTCTCCCTCTCTCTCCCTCTCCCTCTCTCTCCCTCTCTCTCTCTCTCTCTCCCTCTCTCTCTCAGTTTAATCCCGTGTCTCCCCTGTCCCCTGACGAGGGGCCCTACTATCACAGCAAGCCTAGTCTGAGTGATCAGGCTCACTGTCTGGTCATGGTGGTTTCAGCTGACGCCATCTCCAACATGGACGACAGCGTCATCACTAAGATGAAGACAGTGAGAGAGAGAGCAGAGGGTAAGTGAATTTAGACTGAGAGAGAGAGATAGAGAGAGGGAGAGAGAGAGAGAGAGAGAGAGAGCAGAGGGTAAGTAATCTGAGACAGAGAGAGAGAGAGAGAGAGAGAGAGAGAGAGAGAGAGAGAGAGAGAGAGAGAGAGAGGGTAAGTGATTTTAGACTGATAGAGAGAGAGAGAGAGAGAGAGAGAGAGAGAGAGAGATGGTAGGCTGTTGGGCAGGTTGATGACTGATCTCTCTAGGTTGTAGGTTCTGAACTGTGCTTGAAATGTTGCAGATATACCCCAAGCTGTTGTCATGACGATGGTTGACAAAGCCAGCTCACTGGTGAGAGAGGACCTGAGAGAGTTGTACACCAGCAAGACCATCAAAGATAAGGTCTGTAGGTGTGTGTGTGTGTATGAGTGCCTGTGTGTGTATGAGTATTTGTGTATGTGTGTGTGTCTGTGTGTGTGTCTGTCTGTCTGCATGTATGTGTGTGTGTTTGTTTGTGTGTGCGTGTGTGTGAGTGAGGCAGGGGAGGGCATGTTTGTGTGCCTGTGGTTCCAAACAAAAGTATTAACAGATGTGTGTGTGTGCCTGTGTGTCTGTTTTGTGTACATGCGTGTGTGTGTGTGTGTGCGTGCGTGTGTGTGTCTGTGTGTGTGTGTGTGTTTGTATGTGTGGGCGCGCTTGTGGGTGGGTGTGTGCGTGCGTGTGTGTGTGTGTGCGTGCGTGTGTGTGTGCCTGTGTGTGTGTGTGTGTGTGTGTGTGTGTGTGTGTGTGTGTGTGTGTGTGTGTGTGTGTATGTGTGGGCGCGCTTGTGGGTGGGGGGTGTGTGCGTGCGTGTTTGTGTGTGTGTGTGAGTGCGTGTGTGTGTGTGTGTGTGTGTGTCTGTTTTGTGTGCATGCATGCGTGTGCATGTGTGTGTGTATGTGCATGCGTGTGTGTGTGTGCGCATGTGTGTGTGTGTGCGCATGTGCATGTGTGTGTGTGTTTGTGTGTGTGCAGATGGAGGAGTGCAGTGAAAAGCTGGGCGTCTCCTTGAGCAGCATCTTCCCAGTGAAGAACTACCAAGACGAGACTCAGCTGGACGATAAGATGGACGCCCTCATCCTATCCTCCCTCACCCACATCATCAACATGGCCAACGACTACGTCACCAGCATGGAAGAATGAGAGTCAAGTGTGTGTGTGTGTGTGTGTGTGTGTGTGTGTGTGTGTGTGTGTGTGTGTGTGTGAGGAAGCTAGGTAACCCTAACCCTCGCACACATCATCAACATGGCCAACGACTACGTCACCAGCATAGAAGAAGTGTGTGTGTGTGTGTGTGTGTGTGTGTGTGTGTGTGTGTGTGTGTGTGTGTGTGTGTGTGTGTGTGTGTGTGTGTGTGTGTGTGTGTGTGTGTGTGTGTGTGCGCGCGTGTGTGGCAGTGGTAGGTTTGTAGCATAATTAAGCAATATAGCACGAGTGGGAGTGGGGTAGGTAAGGGATAATCCCAAGGGTGGTGTTCGGCCGTAGCCATCGAGGCCGAAGGCCGTGCTATATTGCTTTTATAAAACATTTCTACTGTCAACAAATTAACATTTCAACACAAATTTATTGATTAAAAATGGTTTATTTTGCCATTTTTTCTCCGCAACAAAAAATAGTTCCATTGTCAACGTCTTGGTTTGGAATTTTAAAAACTTTGAATTAACGGTTATCATCAATGCGAATGTTTCATCGCGGAGTGATTTATGTTTAGCTGTGAAAAGTCCCGTAACTGTAGGTATGTTGACGAATAACCTATAGCATGGAACGTCTCTCGTCCAATCAGAAACAGCTAAAGTACGCGCTAGAACCCAATTGTTTTATAACAAGCTATAACCTAGCTCTTCCATTGAACGCAGGCCACCATGGTGCGGCTGAGATAGTTAAAGGTACCGATGAGTTAGGGTGACAAGATTTGAGTTTGTGAAAAAGAGGACACTTTCTCAGGGGGCGGGGCGGGGTAGTGTATAGCATACAGATGACCCCGCCCCCTCCCCGGGACAACATTTTAACATGTTTTTCACATGCGGATGACCCCCCTCCAAAACTTGTAAGGGTGTAAAATCTACTTTGTGAAAGACCCAGAGAAACACAAATATAAAAATATTAGTACTGTCCGTTTAACGCGTTATTAACGGCGTTAACGCGAACCCATTTTAACACCGTTATTTTTTTTTATCGCGCGATTAACGCATTGTAAAGATTAACGTTCTTTTGGCCCTCCCAAACTATGTATTAGGCTAACGTCATGTTTGAGTGAATGATGAGTGCGATACGGCGAAATGGATGATAAAAAGCTTCTGAATAGAAAGGTCACCTTTAAAAGTTGTGTTGTGCAAAAGAAGCAAGCTTCACTGTTGTCTGAAAATGGCTGGCCGCAAAAAATATCAAGCCATGGTTTAACTGCACTATAGGCTGAGTCCTTGTTTATCTTAAATGTGCACTTTATAATTGTATTTTGTACCGCCCTGTTTGGCAATGTTGTTTTTCAATAAAATAAAACATTGCTTAAAGCAAGCCAATCCACTTTTCCATGTTGATAAGAGCATTAAAATAAAATTAAAATTATGGAAAAAAATAATTAAAGGGGCATTTAGAATAGATACAAATTTGCGATCGCGATTAATTTTGATTAATTTAATCGCGATTAATTTTGAGTTAACTATGACAAAAATGCGATTAATCGCGATTAAATATTTTAATCGTTTGACAGCACTAAAAATATATTTGATTTTTGAATCTGGACGCATTTTTTAGATCTTGAAAAGAGGATGGGAAAAAGAGGACGTCTGGTCACCCTAGATAAGTTATGTAATGGTTGTTGTATTTCTGTTGGACAGGTACATATCTTGTTTGTTTCTGGGGAATCTGGTATTTTCCTGAACTATGGGGCTAGCTACTTATGTATAAGCTATGTTTACATGCACCTTATGTATCATCCAAATGCTAACGCTATCAGACTACTTAGCTATGTTTACACATACCTTTTGTCTTATCCAAATGCTAATGCTAGTAGACTATTAAGCTATGTTTATACATGCCTTGTATGTGATCTATCTGTTTGTATATTCGCAGAGGTTTGCATTTATCTATATTATCCATGCTGGTTTTGAACAGGACACTATAAAATGTGGTGTTGTAGCTTATTTGTGTGTTTTTTTTATTTGTATGAATGAGACATGAGGTAGCTGGATCACTGTGTGCCTGTTATCTTGCTACTGACACGAGAGGGTTCCAAGCCTGTCTCATGGTGCATTGTAACACTTCACACAGATATTGAACACAAGTGCACTCAATCTGAGCTACTCCCGTGCTTTGTTAGATTACCGAGCTTACATGGATACATAGATACTGAAGTGTTTTCTTAGACTACAATAGAGGTTAGATGGATACATAGACACCAGTAATTCATTCATTCATACCTACTACAGCAGTTATTCATTCTGTTAATTTTCTTCAAATAAAAATGCGTAAGCAGTCACATTGGCTTTTACATTCATTCCCTCGCATTGGTAAATGCACACACACACCAGTGATAACCACACACACACACACACACACACACACACACACACACACACACACACACACAGCAGTGATAAATACACACACACACACACACACCAGTGATAACCACACACACACACACACACAGCAGTGATAAATACACACACACACACCAGTGATAAATACACACACACACACACACACCAGTGATAACCACACACACACACACACAGCAGTGATAAATACACACACACACACACACCAGTGATAAATACACACACACACACACACACCAGTGATAACCACACACACACACACACACACACCAGTGATAAATACACACACACACACACACACCAGTGATAAATACACACACACACACACCAGTGATAAATACACACACACACACACACACCAGTGATAAATACAGGTTTTTACAGCTGCTTGCACATGTTAGTGTGTGTGTGTGTCTTCTGAAGTTAGGCCCCATATGTTGGTGTGTGCGTGAGTGCATGCGTGCTAGGATCTATATTTTCACAACTCTTCACACAATTGACGACAAGGGGAAATACCACAAATCTCCTTCAAAATGAAACATTGCATTCAAAACACAATAATCCCCTTTCAAACCTTTTACGTGGCAATTATTCATATGGTTATTCATATGGCTTCCAATCACTAACTACACACTATTGTGATGAATCTAACACTTCCTGCCTTTCACACACACACACCCACACACACATAGACAACACACTATTGTGATGAATCTAACACACTCCTGTCTTTCACACGCACACACATAGATAACACACTAGTGTGATGAATCTAACACACTCCTGTCTTTCACACGCACACACATAGATAACACACTAGTGTGATGAATCTAACACACTCCTGTCTTTCACACGCACACACATAGATAACACACTAGTGTGATGAATCTAACACACTCCTGTCTTTCACACGCACACACATAGATAACACACTAGTGTGATGAATCTAACACACTCCTGTCTTTCACACGCACACACATAGATAACACACTAGTGTGATGAATCTAACACACTCCTGTCTTTCACACGCACACACATAGATAACACACTAGTGTGATGAATCTAACACACTCCTGTCTTTCACACACACACACACACACACATAGATAACACACTAGTGTGATGAATCTAACACACTCCTGTCTTTCACACGCACACACATAGATAACACACTAGTGTGATGAATCTAACACTTCCTGTCTTTCACACGCACACACATAGATAACACACTAGTGTGATGAATGTAACTTCTGTCTACAATTCTACTTATCAGTGATAAGAGTAATGTAAGTGAAGTACAAAGAGAAACTGCAAACATACAATAAATTAACCAAAACACTACACAAGACCAATTCTGCAGACTGATGAAAATATAATGTATTTATTTCCATAAACCCAAATAAGTCAAAACGTCAACATGAAGATTCGCAACAAAACATGGCCCACTTTTCATGCTACTATAGTAGTGTGAATAACACTGTAAGATCAGCAAATATCAGACACACATAACATTCTGTGTCCAAAACAGGTTTTAATTATAGTTAAAAAAAGCAACAAAAAAAAAGATCTGAATAAAGGACAGTTAAAGTTGTTTCATTTGAACTTGATGTCTTTTCAGGATGCATGCCATTGTTGACACAGAGACGTAATGAGCGTTTTTGAAAATGGCATGGTCGTCGATAATATTGGCTTGAATTTCTTTGAGCCTGATAGAATTATTGGCCAAAACCATGTTTATGTGGGCCCTCTTTCTCCTTTCAAGTTAATTTGATACATTTGGTCCTCCTCTTCTTTGAGCATGTTTTCCTCCTGCTTCAGCTCTTCCTCATCCTCTACCTTGACCTCTGGAATGGCCTCTGCCTCCTTCTTATCCTCTCTGGAATTTCACTCTTAGCCTCACTCTTCCCTT
Organism: Sprattus sprattus; assembly: GCF_963457725.1. Lineage (NCBI taxonomy): Eukaryota > Metazoa > Chordata > Actinopteri > Clupeiformes > Clupeidae > Sprattus > Sprattus sprattus. The sequence continues at coordinate 3,146,387 of NC_137920.1, read as the reverse complement.
TCTGACTCCTTCCATTTAGGTTGAAGACAGGTAAATGTACCTGCTGCATTTCTATAGTGCTTAAACCTGATTAATATGTCTACAATTATGCAATCATGTGTTTTGCACACTTGACCAACCAACCAATTGGCTCATTAGGTAATTTGATAGTCAGTGCTTTGGAATTGCAAGGAATTGATATTCTTCTGTGACTAATTTATACAAGTGTGTTTGGTGTTTTCCAAATCAGTGTGTGTATTGTTTTGTGACACTTATCAACACTCATCTTTTCTGATCTGAATAAAACTCTTTGTTCTTGGTTCTTTGTTCTTCAAAAACCTCGGGAGTCAGACAGAGTGTGGAGCAAAAAAGGTTTATTTTGCCACTGCAATACCAACAGCATGAACCTGAGCAACTTGTGACTTTACTGGCGTTACAGAGTTTTGCATTCGTTTTTATACATCTAAAGAGATCTTGTCACCCTAATCACCCCATTGCCATCCCATAATCCTATAGCTATCCTGTGTATAGTTACTCCCCACACATCACTGTGCCCAGACTTGATACATATTTAAATATAGAGCACATAATGTTATTCATATTTATAGTGTAAATCATTTTGTATTAGTATGGTAGATTTAATAGCCTATTATTATTATGAGTGGTTGTTATATTGATTGTTAATATTCTATCCACAAAGATTATTGAGCTTTCATTCACATATTTTCCACCACAGGCTGTGCTGAGTTGCTTAGGATAAATGTGACTTTCATTTGTATTTGTGTTTTATGATTGGACTCTTCCAAATCTACAGGCTTTAATGTCTGTCATATTTCCCCACTTGGTATTCATAGAGTAAAGGGCCCCCAACCCCAATTCCCCTTCATCTTGTCTGCAAAATCGTTGGCAAAGTCCAGGATGTGTGTTAGTGTAAACATCAGCAGTGCATCCACATCAGGGTTGAGCTTCTTCTCCATTTCGTAGTTCTTCACTGGAAAGATGCAGCTCACGGGAACTCCCAAGGTATTACTGCAGTTACGTACCTATAGCACACACACACAAACAAACAAACACACAAGCACACATAGACACGGACACACAAAAATGGCTTTCAGTATTCTTTGAGTTATCAGGGGCCGGTTGCAGACAACTCCTTAAGTTTTCCCCTTAAATATGATACTTGAGGCTGAATTTCTCCTTAGTTCAGGAAAAACTTTCAGGGTGTTAAGGGATTCACTGAATTAAAAGAGACTTTGTTTGCTAGTTGGTCCATAACGAATAATCATCATCATCATCATCATCATTATTTATTCAGGGAGAATTGACTGAGCACAGGGCTCTTTTGCAGCAATGACCTGAATGAGGGTACAGATCAACAATAAATAAACAAACCATAACAAAACAAAACAGACTTTTGTGCAACTGGCCCCTGGCTCTCCATGTTTTCTCATGAATTGAATTATTTGCTTTATAACTCTCCTGTCTAGAACAGGCTTTATAACTTACCATATATGAATATATTAAATATAATATAATATTTAATAAAATGTATGTGTTTTCATATGCAGGTCTAGCAAATAAATAGTAGTTTATATAATGTAATAATAGTAAAAATAACTACAATATTAAAACAATTATTTGTGGACATTTTGAGGAGCATCAGCAAGCAAACGTTTAAAACTTTAAGAGGTAATATGCAATACGTCAAACACATAGACCCTGCTATACTTCACCTGTTTAGTTTTGCTCTTGAAGATGAGTTTGATGTTTTTCATCACATGTGGACAAGCCTCATCCACTTTGGTCAAGATGACCACAAGCGGAATATCTGTAATAAAACCATAATAACCCACATAGAACCTTTCTGGCATGGCAATTTCAGAGTAAACGCAAGAACATACACACACACACACACACACACACACATGTATACATACATTACGCACACACACACACACACACACGCATGTATGCACACACATGCACATATATACATACACACGCACACACACACACACACACACACACACACACACACACACAAACACACGTTAGCCCTTATGTATACAGTATGTGTGCACTACACCCCACCTTTTGGAGATGCTTCACTTACTTTAAATAATAATAATTTATTAGTTAATTAATTAACATATTATTATTCATAATTTTGTCTTTGGATATGACAACACCAACTAAAACTGAATTATTTGATTAAATAAAACAGTATAATGAATTATCTACAACTCTGTCAAGTCACATAATTCAATTAAACTATTGGTATTATTATTATCATTATTATTATTACTATTAATAATAAGTTAAACTCACGTAAATCACAAGCATTTTGTCGGATGATCTTCATCTTCTGGATATACTCCTCGCCCAGTAAGACTTGGGGCTTATTGTCAGTATCATTGCTTATGCCACTTGTGAAGTTGCCTACTGGGATGACGAATACCAAGCAGTGAACTTTGTCATTCAGAGTCGGTTTGTGGTTGTATCCTGTGTCTTTGTAAGAGCATGGCCTTAGAGGATTAAACTACAGAGAGAGAGAGAGAGAGAATGTGAGATTAAAATGCCTATTTGCACATGTCCTAGTCTTTCTGTATTGGTCAGTGTGTATCTTTATCTCTAGGAATGTACCGTATAGTCCTCCTTGATGTGACCTTTTAAAACACTGATAAGGTCCTTAGGTTGCACTCCAGAATCATTTCCACGCTCTAGGCCGGCGACATCACCGATGACAAATGGCAGACGCGTTCCAAGATGATCTTTAAATGTATTGGTTGTGTACTTATAACATAAAAAAAAAAATGTGGATGCAATATAAGCACCGTGCAGGGCAATCAGGTATTTTGCTAACTCCAGCTATAACACTGATCAATAGACATCCTTAATGATAACTCGGCCATTACTACAGCACTACAATAGCCATCTTTAACAATAACTCACCCATTTCATTGTTTTGGCACTATAGAAATATTTTAATTTAAATACAAATTGTATTGAATCTTGAATGCTCTAAAACTGTCTCACTTTCTTAGTGAAGGTGGTGCCATTATTGGCCACTGTAAGAGCTTCGTTGGACATCTTGCCCTGGAGCATGCTCTTAATGGATTGGATGAAGCTGGACTTCCCCGCTCCAACAGGACCAATCAAAAGGATCCGTAGATGGTCCACAGCTCCGTTCCTGGGTTGATAATTTCTAAATTTCTCCCTGTTTTCACTGTCAAAGCCAAAAAAAATTCATCGGGGGATTCGTCAATTTAATCCAACTATCTGAATGGGTATCAACGTCTCCCCAAAAAATTGAATGTTCCATTTATCCCCAAATTTGCAAATAGGGTAATTGTCAAGAATTAATTGACAGTGACGGCGATATACTGCACTCACCCCCAGTTGATTTTACACCACTCAGCATCCATCACTAAGACACAAAGAAAACCAAGCTGATGTATCTACAGCAATTTTGTGAGTATGTGTTTGTTTGGATAGATACTCACAATTAGGGGTATATTCGGTTGATGCTTCTTTTGAAAAAAAGAATCCCATTTTCCCTCTAAAGAAAAGATAAAGAAGTGGGCTGTACAAACTTTTTCTCCATATTTAAATGTGTAGCACACACACACACACACACATGCCTGCACACGTCTGCGCACACACACACACCTGTGCACACACACACATTCCTGCGCGCACACACACACCTGCACACACACACAAATACACCTGCACACACCCAAACAGATAGAACCTGGAGGGTGTGTCATTAGACAGAGGTCAAGTTGCCTCTTTCTGATATCAAAACAGGTTTGTTATCTATTAACATGACAACCAGGAAACTCTACATTCATGATGTTAGCTACAGATATCTATGCAAAATGTACTGTGATACTTACACACACACACACACACTCACTAACACAATGTACTGTAATACATACACACACACACTCACTAGCACAATGTACTGTAATACTTGTACACACACACTCACTAACACAATGTACTGTAATACTTGCACACACACACTCACTAACACAATGTACTGTAATACTTACACACACACACTCACTAACACAACGTACTCTAATACTTACACACACACACTCACTAACACAATGCACAGTAATATCTACACACACACTGACCTGTAATATTTACACACATAAACTCACACACACACACTAACATAATATACTGTTTGCACACACACACAAAAAGGGGGAGGGATAGATAGAGAGAAAGAGCAAGTTACGTAGCAAATGAGGTTTTACCTTAATCTGTCTTTAGCTTCTTAACTATTGTCCCACAGCAATTATAATCATTCTCCCGTCATGAACCAAACAACAATGAACAAAGCACCTCCCTCTGCACAGGTAAATATTCTCTGACTCGGGAAGGGAGGGGCTAATGTGGGTCGGATGCCACCTCATCTAAGGCTCCTCATCAAGAGCAGCGTCTGATTTGTATGACAGGGACACCCGCATCCACAATAAACACAGACACACACTCTCTCTCGCTCTCTCCCTTTATTCATTTTACGAACAAATTGTAATTGTTATTAATTTTACTCTCTACAGGAGTACAGCAACTCACAAGTTTTCAACAGATGGACCTCTGCACTTGCTCATTGTGTGGTAAAAGATAATTTTGAATGGTTTACATCAATAACAATTTAACAATTTTTTTGTATATATCTATTTAATAATGACAAAAAAATAATATTTTTTTTTATCTGTATTTCAAAGTGTAATAGTGTTTAAGGTTGCATTCCACAAGGGCAATAACCAAGACTGAATGAACTAAACTGGAACTTAACTAAACTACGTGAACTCAAGACATACAGGAACTGAGGAGACAGATACGGTAGGGAAGTCTGTCGAGATTTGATGAGGTGGGAAAGACTGATGAGGTGGGGAAGTCTGTCGAGGTTTGATGAGGTGGGGAAGTCTGTCGAGGTCTGATGAGGTGGGGAAGTCTGTCGAGGTTTGATGAGGTGGGGAAGTCTGTCGAGGTCTGATGAGGTGGAAAGGTCTGTCGAGGTCGGATGAGGTGGGGAAATCAGATGAGGTTACGAAGCCTGATGAGGTGGGAAAGACTGATGAGGTGGGGAGGTCTGTCGAGGTGTGATGAGGTGGAAAGGTCTGTCGAGGTCGGATGAGGTGGGGAAATCTGAACATCAGTTTAAACTGAAAACATACAAACCGAGGTTAATTAACATCAGTTTAAACTGAAAACACACACACAAACCAAGGTTAATAAACATCAGTTTAAACTGATCACACACACACAATGCATCCATAAGTTTAAACAGTAAGTGACTCATTGAAAAAGCCTCCATCAGTTTAAACAGTAATGACTGTGGTAATGTTGTATTTGTCTTTAGATATGCAAGGCAGTCTCCACCACGTGGTAATTCTCTGACACTCTGCAGATGAAGGTGCTGTGTGTGTGTGTGTGTGTGTGTGTGTGTGTGTGTGTGGTGTGTGTGTGTGTGTGTGTGTGTGTGTGTGTGTGTGTGAGAGAGAGAGAGAGAGAGGTTGTGTGTGTGTGTGTGCGAGAGAGAGTGAGAGGGTGTGTGTTGGTATTAGTGTACCTGTTTCTCTTCGTCTTTACACATGAAAGGCAGTCTCCACCACGTGGTCTTTCTCCGACACTCTGCAGATGAAGGTGCTGTTGCCGCCCTCCTCCACCAGGATGCGCCGTTTCACATTGTAACCATTCGACTCCAGCGTCACTTTCGGGACCTCTTTGTTCAAGTTCCGCCTCTGATCATCCAGCCAATCAACAGAAGGCGTGTGGCTCCACCCACTCGACTCGCACACCAATCGGCACCAGCCCTCTTCGCAGAAGTCAGAGGAGATCTTCGGCTTGGACCCTTGGACCCTGGCTGAGGAGGATGGGAAGAACAGGGAAATTATGTGTGTGTGTGTCTGTTGGTGTGTGTGTGTGTGTGTGTGAGTGTGTGTGTGTCTGTTTGTGTGTGTCTGTGTGTGTGTGTGTCTGTTTGAGTGTGTCTGTGTGTGTTTGTTTGTGTTTGTCTGTTTGTGTATGTCTGTGTGTGTGTGTCTGTTTGTTTGTGTCTGTCTGTTTTTGTGTGCGTGTTTGTGTGTGTGTGTGTGTGTGTGTGTACAGTGTGTGTGTCTGCGTGATTGTGTGTCTGTGTGTGTGTTTGTGTGTGTGTGTGTGTGTGCGTGTTTGTGTGTGTCTGTGTGAGTTTGTGTGTGTCTGTGTATGTTTGTGTGTGTGTGTGTCTGTTTGTGTGTTTGTCTGTGTGTGTTTGTGTGTGTGTGATCTGAATCAATCCAGGGATGAATATCGAGAACCGGTACTAAATTGATACCTGTTCCTGATTGGTCAGTACCAAAGTATTGATAGGTTCCTGAACAAACTATGCTGCCATCAGTATTTATGTAACGTCAATTGATTATCACAAAGCTGGCATTTTGATAGATGGTTCTCAATTGATCAGCAAGTGTTAAACTCTGCCACATGTGACAAAAAGCATTTGCAAGCTATGTGTTTTATCACGCAAATCACCATTTTTCTTCTTTTTTTTTTATCTTTTAAGCAGTGCTAGTCTCCTAAATCTAACTAGACTAATGTAAATTAAACATTACCTATTCTACTTGATACATCAAGTAGCCAAATGTTTGATTCCTTAAAATCAAGCCCGCCTTTGAACTCTGTCCACTGTATCTGTCTGCCTGATGTCTTTAAATAACTGCTATAACGACAATGTTTCAATATTCTTCAGTGCTTGTAGTGAGGACTACCTCTTACCGCACACTGTGAGTGTAACAATGGTGTTTTTATAGTAAGTGCGTAACTACGCGTATGTAGTATGTAGGTTGGTTTACATATTCCAATTAACTGCAACTTGCCCTTCATGTGCCCAAATTATGTATTATTATCTTGTAAAACATTTGTCTTTTGTTCTTGTTTATGCTATTTTGTTGTTATGTTATGTGTTATGTCCAATGCACCGACCACACCAAGTTAATTTCCTGTATGTGTGAATATACTTGGCCATTAAAATAATTCAGATTCTGATTCTGATGTAGGCGCTTAGTAACGGCCTCTTACCTCGGACCGTAAGCTTAACGATGGCATAATGCAGGCCCATCCTCGATTTCGTTACGCATATGTAGTTCCCGCTGTCTGAAGCGTTGACCGCGCTGAGTTTTAACGACATGTTGCCGTTCTTTATCTCGTCGTGGAACAGCGCCGTCCGGTTCTGGTAGGATGCCAACTGCCGCTTGTTCCGGTCCAGGCCGTTTCTAAAGGTGTGGACGTTGTCGGAGCCTTTGAAGGAACCAGTCATTTGAGATTCATAGTTAATAGGACACACACACACCCACACACCCACACACCCACACACACACAGACACACACACACACACACACACACACAGACACACAGACACACACAGACACACAGACACACACACAGACACACACCCAAATTGAAGGGACCGGTCATTTGAGATTCATAGTTAATAAGGACACACACACACACACACAAACACACACACACAGACACACACACACAGACAGACACACACACAGACACACACACACACACACACAGAGACACACACACACATACACACACACACACACACACACACACACACACACACACACAACATACAAACACACACACACAAACAGACACACACACACACACAGACACACACACACACACACACATACACACACACAGACACACACACACATTGAAGGGACCGGTCATTTGAGAATCATAGTTAATAAGGATATGCCATAGTCAATAATTCAATCTCATTTATACCTAGTATAAATGTGACTCTTATTTGTATCTAACCAGCATGTAAGCATTTCCTGGGTGAATATACTTGGTCTTGACCTGGGAGAGAGGTGTGATATTGCTCTCACCTTGCCCCTCCAGGTCGAGGGGCCTTGTCCCAATGGCCTATTTGAATAGATGGCAACACTCCTTAACATCAGTGCATAAAACTCACTATCTCACAAGGGATAGGCAGATTATCTTGAGGTGAAGCTCTGGGGGAGTGGGACTTCAAGCTCTGTCTCACAATGATGGCCATCATTATAAAAGATTAAACCTGGGTCATGACTGACAAATCCAAGATTGAGTTTCCAATATATGGTATAAAACGAAATACTATCACCTTCCTCAAGGCTGTGGATTACTAGTGCACACACACACACACACACACACACACACACCCCTTCCTCGAGGCCGTGGATGACTAGTGCACACACACACACACACACACACACACATACACAGACAGACAGACAGACAGACAGACAGACAGACAGACACACACACACACACACACACACACACACAGACACACACACACACACACACACACACACACACACACACACACACACACACACACACACACCTTCCTCGAGGCCGTGGATGACCCACTCCACGCTGAGGGCCTCTGGGCCGACGCGGTGCACGGCGTAGCACGGCAGGACCACGTCCTCACCAGCATCAACACTCAGCTCCTGGTCTCTGCTCGCAGTGTGAAACTCCTCTGGAAAAGAAGTGGCACATATCAGTAGAGAAATATTATTTTATTTGATCATTATTCGTTTATTTGATCATAATTCGTTAAGCTTACGGTCCGAGGTAAGAGGCCGTTACTAAGCGCCTACATCAGAATCTGAATTATTTTAATGGCCAAGTATATTCACACATACAGGAAATTAACTTGGTGTGGTCGGTGCATTGGACATAACACATAACATAACAACAAAATAGCATAAACAGGAACAAAAGACAAATGTTTTACAAGATAATAATACATAATTTGGGCACATGAAGGGCAAGTTGCAGTTAATTGGAATATGTAAACCAACCTAAATCGAATCGAATTATGCTAATAATGGCTATTAAAATGTGATTCAGATTTTTTTACCCTCACATATCGTGATACCATATCGATATCGTCTGAACAGTGGAAAATATCGTGATATGAATTTTAGCTCATATCGCCCACCCCTAAGATGCCCATACCGAGAGGTGATCTGAGTCACTGTGGTCTATCTGTCGTTGACACTCAAGTTTATTGGTCATATTCACAGACCGAGGGGAGATCTAAGTCACTTTGGTCTATCTCTCTTTGACTTTCAAGTTTATTGGTCATATGTGTCACAATGTGTCAAGAACAACTGTACAATGAAATGCTTACAGTGCTGAGACTTAGGTATTCTACTATATGTAACATGCACACTGTGAACCCCCCCCCCCCCCCCCCCCCCCGACACACACACACACACACACACAAAACAGAACAGACACACACACACACACACACACACAAACACACACACACACACACAAAACAGAACAGACACACACACACACACACACAGAGAGAGACACACACACAAAACAGACACACACACACACACACACACATACACATGTACTTAACTGTGACCCCCCCCCCCCCACACACACACACACACACACACACAGACACCCACATGCAAAACAGAACACACACACAATGCGTACTGCAATTCTGGTGGAAGTTTGTTAATATTTTAGCTCAACGGCTAATCAAATGACATCCCTTTCTTCCATGCTTCTCAAGAAACATGTTGATTCACACGGAAATGACCGAGGACCATCAGGAGTCTTGGTTGAATTTGACAGCGGTAGGTTGCTGGATTCGAATCAAAGACTGTATTGAACGCTTCGATGCGTTTCAGATGCCAGACATGAATCAAATGGGTAGCTGTACACAAGGGCCACAGAGCACACCTGACTGGGTTCCTTACCTGCGCGGCACTCTCTACCACAGTGGGCCAGCACAACTAAAAAGATGCACACCAAAGATGACAGTGAAAAATGACCCATCATATTCACCGACCTGACAACAAAGACAAAAATAACCAGTTAGAAAACAAGAAAATGTTATTGTGTGACAGACAAAATTAAGACATTGTGTAAAATTATGTAATTTTCATCTTTAAAAGTGTCAATGTATTATTTTGTCTACCTTATTTATTTTACCCCCCCCCCCTTTAAGCTGTATTGTTAGACCTTAACATCCTAAGCTAACGATAACTTCAGACAACTCTCACAGTATAAGCTAACTTTAGTAAGGCAAAATATCTCTAGCTACTTGGGTTCAATGACGTCAGGTAACATCAGTTGTACATATTGTGTTTTTTTGTTTTAATACAAACCCACAACATTTATTAAACTCGTGATAGGTTCAGTGGTTGGTGGATTAGCCTATGTTGCGAGAAAAAATGGATGTAAAGCTAGATATCCCAATTGTATTAGATAGCTAACAAATGTGTATTACTCGCTACTGCAAACCCCTATCAACTAACCACACATTCGCAAATAAACAACCTTTATGTGTGATGCATGTTGAATGTATATGTATTACCTTGAAACTGCAGCGAGTTTGATGTCCTTTCAGTCAATCTTACAAGATCTGACTGGTAACTAGCAAGCAACCGTTATCTAACGGATTGGTATCTTAACTTCGTTGCTAGGGGACAGGAGAAAATGCTGCGTTCAAGACGACGCTAAACTTCGACTTCTGAAAAACGTGCGTTCACCTCATCAACTCGGAAAACAATCTAGTAAAATGCGAACAGCAACATCTGTCGTCTCACCTACATGACTTCGGAACTGTTGTTTTGTTAGTTTGAATCATATCAATAGCCAATTATGTTCATGTAAATTAAGCTCCATTAGACTAGTCGGCTAATAGTCGGGTTCCTTTATGTTACCATTTCCATGCAAAGGACGTCTCGTCAACAACCATGGATTAATGGAACAAAAACTCGGTCATATCCACATTTCCAGTATCATTACTGAAAGGGAAAGTCCTTTATCTGTTGGTTTTATTGGAAGCAAGCAATTGTTGGAGGGTTCTTCATTAGCCTGGTTCAAATTAATTTTTGCTGGAATGACCTTACATACAATATAAGCCCGTGGATTTGCACTAGAACATGGAACCAACCTTTTTTATATCAGCCAGTAGGGGTCAGCTCATTTACTTTAAATTGAACTTTGAAAGAAGCTTCTGAGACTACATATCCCATGATCACCCAAATTACGTGACTCTGGGTAGGAATCTACACGGTGATTTGGTTCCCGTATGCTGCACGCATCTCTGTGCCTCAG
>NC_137920.1:3107732-3130232 GCF_963457725.1 Sprattus sprattus | reverse complement strand
CGCCCTATAAATAAAATTTATTATTATTATTATTATTAGTAACAAAAAAATGAATACCATACAAGGGTTAAACAGAATGATTATTTTTATTTGATAATATTGTGATTCTCTGAGCAGAAAGATATGTATTGTATTTGTTCCCAGCTAACAGAAGAATATACATTTAATTTGAATACACCTGATTGTACATGACCAGTAGATGTCGGCATTGCACACAAATGTGTTCTCGTCAACATCTCATCGACCACTTCGATGCTGTCCAATTCTGGAACATGTATGCAGCTGATCTACCAGATTTGTTTCTGACGAGGGACAAGCCAACACACACACACACACACACACACACACACACACACACACACACACACACACACACACACACACACACACACACACACACACACACACATACACACACACACACACACACAGAGAACCAGTTTCACATGTTCACACCTTTGGTTTCAGACATCTGACGCCGGATATAAAGCTGATAAGAGTGAGTGGGAGGGAGAGAGAGAGAGGGAGGGAGAGAGCGAGTGGTAAGGAGAGAGAGAGCGAGAGAGGGAGGTAGAGAGTGAGTGGGAGGGAGGGAGAAAGAGAGAGGGAGGGAGAGAGAGGAGGAGAGAGAGAGAGGGAGGTAGAGAGTGAGTGGGAGGGAGAGAGAGAGAGGGAGGTAGAGAGAGAGAGGGAGGGAGAGAGCGAGTGGTAAGGAGAGAGAGAGAGCGAGTGGTAAGGAGAGAGGGAGAGAGCGAGAGAGGGAGGTAGAGAGTGAGAGGGAGGGAGAAAGAGAGAGGGAGGGAGAGAGAGGAGGAGAGAGAGAGAGGGAGGTAGAGAGTAAGTGGGAGGGAGAGAGAGAGAGAGAGGGAACAGAGAGAGGGAGCGAGAACTGGCCTGACAAGCCCGGCTGGCCTAGTGCCAGTTATGAGTAGCCCATATTCAACCTCCTTTGCCAAGGGGTTTTCCTTTTTTTTTTCTCCTTCTTTGAAACAAGGCTGTGGTTATAAGGAAAAGGTGACTCAGCAGCTATGCAAATCAGCCAATCAACAACCAGCCCGTCTGCCTAAAGGAAAAACAAGCCTGTAGTCAGAGTTCATATGGGACAGATAAGAGTCTTTGCAGTGCGGGTAACTAGATCAGATATGGGTGTTTGGCTTTGTGTCTTTGTGTCTGTGTAACAGTGTGTGTGTGTGTGTGTCTGTGTCACAGTGTGTGTGTGTGTGTCTGTGTCACAGTGTGTGTGTGTGTGTGTGTGTGTGGGTGTGTGTGTGTGTGTGTGTCACAGTGTGGGTGTGTCTTTATGAGACAGAAGAAGTGAGAGGTGGCAATGGGTGCGTATGTGTGTGTGTGTGTGAGAAAGAGACTGTGTGTGTGTGTGTGCACGCATGCCTGTTTGTGTGCCATACCATAGGCCCATTTTAACAACAGGGCCCTCACAAACCCAATCAACACAACTTAATGACACATTGGATACCATTTGTCACTGGACATTGCTAACGCAAAGCAACTCCTCAGATTTACCTAGCACAGTGTGTCTGGGTATGACCTAGGCCTTCTGTCTCTGTACTCAGTTGTATTGCTTTCATTGTATGCAAATGCAATGGCAATAAAGGCTTTTCTATTCTATTCAATTTTACACCTTGCTAATACCTAACTCAGTAGGCTAATCAGTAGGGCATAAGTCATTTTAATGTTTAAATTATCCAAAAGTCACAGAGATCAATGCTCTCTATACACGACTGCGTGGTAAATGTATGTACAAGACGGATAGGCCTATACACTTTAATAACTAGTTTAATAAGTGTAATATTTAGCTCTCTTAATTTAAGCAAAACAGCACACGTTGTCAAAATCTCTCGGACAAACTAAACTTGGTTTGGAATATGCGTCAGGTTTCCAGATTCCTAAAGTGAGCTTAAGAGAGAATCATACACCGACCGAAAATGTCACTGAAAGTCCTGTCAGCCATCAGAAGAGAGAGAAGAAACTGCCAAACCAGTTTGATGCATCACGTGATCGTGGTATCGGCTTACAAGCCACTGGCACTCATACACAGGTGTGTCGGCTTGTGCGGAAGTAGACGAACATTCAATTAAACTGGGACTTGCGCGAAACCTGCTCAAACTTCCAATACTTTATTTGTCAAAATCACAAGTTCTGTGAAACAAGTTGTTTTTTCTTTTCTTTCTTTTTTGAATTGACAGGCGTTCGGACGAAATAGTTTACAGGCAACGCAAGATTTTAGGAAGAAACACCGACGGTGGCGAGACATTTTCCGATCGCAATGCTTGAACTCGTCTTCGCTGGGCTGCTACTGCTGCACACGGCAGCAACAGGTAAGGGCTTGTGTGGGTGTTCGCCTTTGTTATTCACCGCCAGCCACTGCTACAGGGGCAGACTATCAAAACAAGCGGTGTGCCTGCACAACATGATGTAGCAGCGTGCCAAGCAATTGATATACAACGTTAAGCGATGTCGGTGTAGCCTATGTTGATTTATGTGGGACGTTAGCCTACGTCTGTGCAACCTATGTTGATGTGTTACGTTAGCCTACGTCTGTGTAGCCTATGTTGATGTTTGTGTTACGTTACAAAACTTCTGCTGATTATCATGGCTACGTTTTGTCGATATTTGAGTTGACGAATTTTCCTGTGTGGAGCCTTTTGGTGTCTTTTAAAAGAGAGTGTGGCAGGTCTGACAATATGCTTGACTGCTTGTGGGCTAGGCCATTGGACACCTGGCCTACTGCCTTGTTTAAATACGTTCCCGCTCGGTATAACATCAAGGCTCGTTTTCCTTGCGATGCTTAAATAAGGCCATCTATGCAGAACCCGTGTATCATACTTCATCGTAACTTAGGCTCTCTATAGGGCTGGAGGCAATGGCTTATGTAGCATACAGTGACACGGTGTGTATAGGGCTAAAGGCAGTGGCATAGCATACACTGACACGGTGTGTAGGCCTATGTTGCCTAGAGACCAAAGCGGGAGGGGCATTGTGGTCCCTAAGGAGGTGCATCAACATTGGGAGGATGAAGAAGCACTGAAGACCGGCTGTTATCACATACTTAAAAAGTCTGAGGGCAGGTTGAATGTGACCCAATAACCCACAGAGAGGCACACACACACACACACACCGCACACACACACACACACACACACACACACACACTTACTACAACAAACACACACACACTTACTACAACACACACACACTAACAACAACAACACACACACACACACACACACTAACTACATGACTTCTCTGTGTACAACAACACACACACACACACACACACACACACACACACACACACACAGTATCAGCATTCCTGTTCTGTGAAGCCCACGCATTTTTGTTGCAGTTTCGGTGCAAGTGGCCTTTTGTGTGTGCTGAAATCTGAGACACTGTCATTACACAGAGAAGTCATGTAGTAAGTGTGTGTGTGTGTGTGTGTGTGTGTGTGTGTGTGTGTGTGTGTGTGTGTGTGTGTGTGTTGTATTAAGTGTATGTGCAGTGGCCCTGTGTAGTAAGTGTGTGTGTGTGTGTGTGAAGTCATGTAGTTAGTGTGTGTGTGTGTGTGTGTTATTGTAAGTGTGTGTGTGTGTGTGTGTGTGTGTGTGAAGTCATGTAGTGTGTGTGTGTCTGTGTGTTGTAGTAATGTTGTGGACACAGTTCCTTTGTCAGCCAAACAGTGTCAACTTCCAGCTCTTATCAACTTTTGTTCATTACGGTTCATTAAGGTCACTTTGCAATATGTTGGTAGCAGGCAGGCCTGTGGCAAGGCAGAGGCAGTACAACCCTTAATTAAGATTTATTAATGTTCATTAAGGCCAGAGGCGGTTCAACGCTTAATTCATGTTAATTAAGACAGAGGCAGTACAAAGCTTAATTAAGGTTTATTAAGGATAAAAATAAAGCTTTACAGTGCCAGTCCATACTAGATCTTAAAAGTTCTAAGAAATCATTTCATATCAAGAGATGATCAGCCTTATTATGTCTTGTGTGTGTAGCACCATGAGACAATAGTGTGTGTTTGTTGCCAGACACAGGCCGACTGTGCTACGCTGCTCGGATGGCTGTCATTCCTAGTTGATTTGTTTGCTTTCCACTCATCGCTATCACTCTGTCAAGTCTTTTAGTGTCAGATGCACAGAACAACAGAGTCGGACTGGGCACTGAAATTCTTAGGACAGGACACCGTACCACACTACCATAACATAACAAGACATAACATAACATATAAGTACTCCACATGATATAACACAACATAACTTAACAATAAGTACTAAACATAAGATATACCTATGAAAGACGAATAATAGTAGACCTATTAGATAAACAATAAATATGCAATATAGCCTAGATACTAAACATAAATGTACTAAACAGATACACATACCTACATGTCTTACACAAACTGCTAGAGCTATACTTAACATAGGCTAATACACATAATAGCCTGAACTAACCTAGGACCTATACTAACCATGAAACAGAGACATAGACGCTTCACGTATGTGGGTAGTGCAATATTGCAAGTGTAGTGCAAACAGCAGTGAAAGCGAGCCTGTGTAAAGTAAAGTAGCGAGTGTAAAGTGACGAGAGTGCATTATTGTCCATTTAGAAGTCTGATGGCCTAAGGATAGAAACTATTCTCCAGTATCAACCTGATAAACAAACAGAAACCATAGTCACAAGTTCACAGGCAGAATCCAGGTCAGAAACCTTCCCGAAATAGATAGTCAGATTCATTTCAGAATCCCTTCGGAATGGATTGAGCGAGATTGCTTGCTTATAGAATCCCCTCGGAATGGATTGAGCGAGATTGCTTGCTTATAGAATCCCTTCGGAATGGAGTGAGTCAGATTGCTTATAGAATCCCTTCGGAATGGATTGAGTCAGATTGCTTATAGAATCCCTTCGGAATGGATTGAGTCAGATTGCTTATAGAATCCCTTCGGAATGGATTGAGGCAGATTTTATTGTAGAGTCGTTTGCTGAGTGCAAAGAGTTAAGACTGAGACAAGAAGAGGCAAAATAATGAAAAATAACATTCAAGAAACACATTAATATATTCCTCTGTAAGTGTGATCATAGTTAGAGTCTGTGTTTGTTTTTAAGTTTCATAAGGTATATGGTATAGCCATGTGATCCCTGCTCATGTATTTGTGTACCTATTATTTATTATTATTTATTCATAACATTTAATTCATATTTTGTTCCTATGCTTAAATGTTAGGGAAACATATAGTTCCTCTGGATCATTCTGTGTGTGTATTTGTTCTCTATCTTCAGTCAGAAACTGTGATATGATGTTTCAGGGGTGGGAGGAAGGGTTGACCTTCTCCCCACCAGAAATGTGTCATTTGTAACAAAGAGGAGGAACAGAAACATTTGTGTGTGTGTGACTGACTGTGTGACTGTGTGACTGTGTGTGTCTTTCTCTCTATCTCTCTCTCTCGCACTCTCTCTCCCTCTCACTGACTGTGACTCTCTCCAATCTGTCTCTCTCTCTCACTGACTCTCACACTCTCCGTCTGACTCCCTCCCTCTCCCTCTCTCTTTTTGTGTGTGTGTGACTGACTGTGTGACTGTGTGACTGTGTGTGTCTTTCTCTCTCTCTCTCTCTCTCTCTCTCTCTCTCTCTCTCACTGACTCTGACTCTCAATCTCTCTCTCTCTCTGTCTCTCTCTGCCTTCTGTCTCTCTCACTGACTCTCTTTCTCTGTCTGTCTCTCAAACTCTCTGTCTGACTCACTCTCTCACTCACTCACTCACTCACTCACTCACTCACTCACTCACTCTCTCTCTCTCTCTCTCTCTCTCTCTCTCTCTCTCTCTCTCTCTCTCTCTCTCTCTCTCTCTCTCTCTCTCTCTCTCTCTCTCCTCTCTCTCTCTCTCTCTCTCTCTCTCTCTCTCTCTCCTCTCTTTCTCTCTCTCTCTCCCATCTGTCTCTCTCACTGACTCTCTTTCTCTGTCTGTCTCTCAAACTCTCTGTCTGACTCACTCTCTCACTCACTCACTCACTCACTCACTCACCTCACTCTCTCTCTCTCTCTCTCTCTCTCTCTCTCTCTCTCTCTCTCTCTCTCTCTCTCTCTCTCTCTCTCTCTCTCTCTCTCTCTCTCTCTCTCTCTCTCTCTCTCTCTCTCTCTCTCTCTCTCCTCTCTTTCTCTCTCTCTCTCCCATCTGTCTCTCTCACTGACTCTCTTTCTCTGTCTGTCTCTCAAACTCTCTGTCTGACTCTCTCTCTCACTCACTCACTCACTCACTCACTCACTCACTCTCTCTCTCTCTCTCTCTCTCTCTCTCTCTCTCTCTCTCTCTTTCTCTTCAGTCTTTGTTTGGGGAGTTTTTCATGCAAATGTGGAACATTGAGAGGTAATTCCTAAACAAGGAAATGTAAATGTAAACAAACGCAAACTTCTTTAACAAGACAGGTGAAAACCTGCAGCACCACAGACAGACAGACAGACAGACAGACAGACAGACAGACAGACAGACAGACAGACAGACAGACAGACAGACAGACAGACAGACAGACAGACAGACAGACAGACAGACAGACAGACAGACGACGGTTCTGTGGTGTATGGTACAGGTTTGGGAACGCTTCTTCTTTATGATTCTGTTGTGTGTTGCCACTGTGGTAATAGTTCTGTTGTGTCTAATAGTTCTGTTGTGTCTGGTTTAAATAGCGTAACTTTAGTAATCGTTCTGTTGTGTCTGGTTTAAATAGCGTAACTTTAGTAATAGTTCTGTTGTGTCTGGTTTGCCCTGCAGGAGCTCAGGCATTCACCGCCAGCACTAGCACGCCTTCAGTGAAAGTCAAGGAGGACCAGGGTAAGTAGAGGTCTCTTGGAACACACACACACACACACACACACACACACACACACACACTTGAGTTGTTGATGGGGTAACAAATTAAATGCAGTTCTAGATGCCCTGTTGTCCCCTAATGTGCACTTTAAAGGGTGTTAGTGTGAGTGATGTGCACCTGATGTGCACCTTAAAGTGTGTTAGTGTGAGTGATGTGCACTTTAAAGTGTGCTAGTGTGAGAAATGCGCACTTTAAAGGGTGTTAGTGTGAGAAATGTGCACTTTACAGTGTGCTTGTGTGAGTAATGTGCGCTTTAAAGTGTGCTTGTGTGAGTAATGTGCGCCTTAAAGTCTGCTAGTGTGAGCAATGTGCACTTTAAAGGGTGCTAGTGTGAACAGCGGGATAAGCCCTATGTAGTGACTGAGCAGAGCTCCCCCTGCAGGTGCGGACCTGAAGTGCAGCTACTCAGCAGACTTTGGGTCAGATGCCAGAGTGGAGTGGAAGTTCCAGGATGTCAAATCCACGGGGACCTCTCTGATCATCTACAACGGGAAGCCGACGAGTAAGCACACACCCCCCCCCACACACACACACACACACACACCCCAGACGCAGACGCAGACGCAGACGCAGACGCAGACACACTCACACTCACACTAACACACGATTCAGAAGACGCCACTACTGTCTAGAGGCGTGTCACCTTCTGGTGTTTGCTAGGCATTTGGTAGAGCTTTCCATTGTTTACAATGACAACTCAGAACAGCGCCAAAAAATCCACCAGTGGCCAAAAATATATTACAATCCTTCCATTTAAAATCTGGATCCTGTTGAAAATGAATCTTAATAAAACCGATCCCACAGTGTTGGCTACCTGTCTCATTTGGTAATTGTAGGCAAGACATTTACTCAAACTACCGCTAACTGATGTGGAGTTTTATTATATACCCATTATAACCGTATAGCTTCCTAAATCTGTTCCTAATGGTCCCTTGTCCCCTTTTATAACCCATTATTATAACTGTATCTATTATCCCTCTGATATGCTCTCCCTTATAACGGATTATAACTGTTCGTATCACCACTCTCTTGTAGGTTCCTAATGGTATTGGTCATTTAGTTATTTATTTATTTTTAATCAACTGTTCATTATATTTGTCCTTCTGTATGAGTATGTAATATGTATGTGTTGAATCAGCTTTAGCAATAGTTTAAAAAAAAAATTCATGCTAATATAGCTTCTTTGAATTTAATTGAATTAAATTGGTCATTGTAATTGTTCCCCCTCCTTATAATGCATTTGAACCGTATGCATAACCCCTCTCTCGTATGGTTATAATGTTTTATAACCCCTCTGTGGTATGTATCGAATGGTGGTTATAATACATTATAACTCTGTGGTATGTATCTAATGGTGGTTATAATGCATTGTTACCCCTCCAGTTAACTATGCAGGACGAGTGGAGCAGTACAATGGCGGACTCCGTTTCAACCGTGTGACTCGTAAGGACACAGGCACATATATCTGCACAGTGGCAGGGAGCGGCTTCACTTCCGACGCCAAGATCAGCCTGACGGTGCTGGGTACGTCTCTTGTGTACACACACACACACACACACACACACACACACACACACACACACACACACACACACACACATACATATACATATATCTGCACAGTGGCGGGCAGCGGCTTCACTTCTGACGCCAAGATCAGCCTGACGGTGCTGGGTACGTCTCTCGTACACACACACACACACACACACACACACACACATACATATACATATATCTGCACAGTGGCGGGCAGCGGCTTCACTTCTGACGCCAAGATCAGCCTGACGGTGCTGGGTACGTCTCTCGTACACACAGACACACACACACACACACACACACACACACACACACACACACACACACACACACACACACACACACACATACACATACATATATCTGCACAGTGGCAGGGAGCGGCTTCACTTCCGACGCCAAGATCAGCCTGACGGTGCTGGGTACGTCTCTCGTACACACACACACACACACACACACACACACACAAATACATACATATATCTGCCCAGTGGCGGGCAGCGGGTACTCTTCCGACGCCAAGATCAGCCTGACTGTGCTGGGTACGTCTCTCGTACACACACACACACACATAAACAGACACACACACACACACACACACAAACACACACACACACACACACATATCTGCACAGTGCAGTGGCAGGCAGCGGTGCTGGGTACGTCTCTCGAGCACACGCACACGCACACGCACACGCACACGCACACGCACACGCACATAGTGGGTGGGTGAGTAACTAAATGTGTTATTAAATGCTTCTGTCTGCAGTGGCTCCGTCTGTCCCCCTGTGTCGTATTGCCACCTCGGTGAAGCTGGGCACCAATGTCAAACTGACATGCAGCGATGCCCAGGCGTCGCCCCCGCCGACCTACAAGTGGTACAAGAACAACGAGCCGCTGCCCCTGGACCCCAGCAAGTTCCCCAACTTCAAGAACATGACCTACAAACTTAACCCCAACACTGGCACACTGGTAAACACACACACACACACACACACACACACCCCAACTATAAGAACACACACACCCCAACTTTAAGAACACACACACCCCAACTATAAGAACACGATTTACAGACTTAACCCCAACACTGGAACACTGGTAAATATACGCACACACTCACACATGTGTACACAAACTCACTCATGTACACACAAAATAAACTATTTTCATAGACAGAGGTAAGTCCACAGCTTACTCGAAATAGATATGAAAATATACAAAAAGCAAACACGCAGACACCCACGCACAGAGACACGCACATGCACGCACACACAGGCATGCACTCTCTCCTTCTTTTAATGTCTTGTCATCTCTCTCTCCCTCCATATCTCTCTCTCTCTCTCTCTCCCCCCATATTTCTCTCTCTCTCTCTCTCTCTTTCTCTCTCAGGTGTTTTCTCGTGTCTCTCAGCAAGATGAAGGCCAGTATTTCTGCGAGTCCTCTAACGAAGCCGGACCTTCCATGCGATGTGTTGCCACCAAGATGGCCGTCTGTGAGTGAAACACGTTAGCACGTTAGCAGCTAGAGAGAAAGATTAACCTCCCATGCGATGTGTTGCCACTAAGATGGCCGTCTGTGAGTGAAACACGTTAGCACGTTAGCAGCTAGAGAGATAGATTTACCTCTCAAACAATGCGTTGCAACCAAGATGTCCGTCTCTGAGTTAGCAGCTAGAGAGAAAGATTAACCTCCCAAACTATGCGTTGCAACCAAGATGTCCGTCTGTGAGTTAGCACGTTAGCAGCTAGAGAGAAAGCTTAACCTCCAATGCGATGTGTTGCCACCAAGATGGCCGTCTGTGAGTGAAACACGTTAGCACGTTAGCAGCTAGAGAGAAAGATTAACCTCCCAAACGATGCGCTGCAACCAAAATGGCCGTCTGTGAGTCCCATATTGGCAACTAGAGAGATAGATTAACTTTCAAGGTGATGCGTTGCAACCAAGATGGTCGTCTGTGAGTTAGCACGTTAGCAACTAGAGATAGATTAACCTCTCAAAAGATGCATTGCCACCAACTGTGTCTGTGAGTGCCATATTGGCAACCAGAGAGATAGATAAAGCAAGATTGTGTCTGTGAGTGAAACAGGTTAGCAGCTTGAGAGATAGATTATCCTCACACACGATGCATTGCCACCAAGATGGCCGTCTGTGAGTTAGCATGTTACCAACTAGAGAGATAGATAAAGCAAGATTGTGTCTGTGAGTGAAACAGGTTAGCAGCTTGAGACATAGATTATCCTCACACACGATGCATTGCCACCAAGATGGCCGTCTGTGAGTTAGCACGTTAGCAACTAGAGAGATAGATTAACCTCCGAAGCGATGCAGTGCCACCAACATGGCCGTCTGTGAGTGCATATTGGCAACTAGAGAGATAGATTAAGCCCCTATGGATAACTGTGTGTAAGAAACACGTTAGCAACTAGACAGTATTTATGGTTAACTGGGACAAACACATTAACAGTGACTGTCTAAGTGCCATATAAGCGTTGACTAACCCGTTAGCTTACTCATACAGGCTAACTATCTGTAGCGCAGGTCAGACATGATTTACCCTCACTCACACACAACTTTAGCGCAGAACGGTTAAACTGTGCCAACTTTACAGAACCTGAGTTTACATATTACATACTGGGGGTTCCACCCCTCCTCTGTGTGTAGGTGTTTGTATGTGTGTTTTAGTAAAACGTTATGGTTTGTGTGTGTATATGTGTGAGTAATAAGTTATGGTTTGTGTGTGTGTGTGTGTGTGAGAGTAATACGTTATGGTTTTTGTGTGTGTGTGTGTGTGTTTTTGAGAGTAATAAGTTATGGTTTGTGTTTTTGTGTGTGTGTGTGTGAGAGAGAGTAATAAGTTATGGTGTGTGTGTGTGTGTGTGTGAATATAACTGAGCCTCCTGGTTACAGATGGGGTTAACACTGGAGGCATCGTTGCTGGGGTGATCATCCTCCTTATCCTCCTGCTGTTGCTCATCGTTGGACTGTGGTTCGCCCATCGTAAAGGCTACCTCACAAGTGAGTTCATCTTGATGGATGTGTGTTTGTGTGTGTAACAGTTTTGCTCCTGCGTGTGTGTGTGTGGTCCCGTACAGTAAGTGTTGCTCGTGTGTGTGTGTGTGTGTGTGTGTGTGTGTGTGTGTGTGTGTGTGTGTGTGTGTGTGTGTGGTCCTGTACAGTAAGTGTTGCTTTTGTATTTGTCTGAGTCTAACATTCTTCTTTGTGTATTTTCCTTCACCAGAGGTAAAGGAGAGGGTGTCAGGAAGGTGAGTCAGTTTCCTGTCTTTCTAGTATCCTGTTTCCTGTCTTTCTAGTGTCCAGTTTCCTGTCTTTCTAGTGTCCAGTTTCCTGTCTTTCTAGTGTCCAGTTTCCTTCCTTCCTAGTATAAAGTTTCCTGTCTTCTAAGTATCCAGTTCCATGTCTTTCTAGTGTCCAGTTTCCTGTCTTTCTAGTCTCTTCATTAGACTCTGTGTCATACATGTAATAATGTTATAACAACAATAAAAGTAACCATAGCTTGAGGCAATATTAGATCTTGTGTCCCCATAAAGTCTATAAAAAGTTGTGTAGTTATATGTAACAATTACAAAAGCCAATAGGAAAATATTGTTCCATGCGTTATAATCATAGAATCAATTAGACATTTTGTTTGTCTTTTCATTTCACAGCAGGACGCAAAACTCTGCGGTCTACCGCCCGACATCAGATAATGGGGACGACGAAGAGGTAAGGTCAAGGGTCATCTTCTCATCAGGGTCTAGTGTAGTGCAGTCCTTAAGGCCGATATATGCTCTGTTTTAGACGTAACGCGTAAGCACGTAAGATACACAACCCCCCCTTGCGCGGTAAAATACCCCCCCTTACGTGCTTAAGTGCGTCGCCCAAAATTCCTGACTATGCGACTAAAACACTACGGCCCTACGCAGCTCGCAAAGACTGTGATTAGCCGGCTAACCTCACCTGTCACAGAGTCTCACGTTTCCGGGTTAATAGCATACTACAGTCTTTTTTAGACCCAGACAGTTTTTTAAATCATGAATACCCTGCAGACCGTCTCACAAGCCTTTTCTTATGGATTAGGAACAAACATAACAGAAGAGGTCTGAAGACATGAACTCCTTTACAAATCCTCTTTAAACACTTATAGGAACGCTCAAATTACCACGAATTTATGGAGAGAATATCCCATTCTCACCCGCGATTGTTTGGAGAGAATGTGGTAATTCACGAACAAATAGGTACTTTCATATTCATTTTCCGCCACTTGTGAGTCATGGTGATATCTTTCATTGAGTTCATGTTGACGTGAATCAATCAATTGCACCCGCGAATTTGATAGAATGAGCCCGGTCTGCTCATATACAAAAGTTAACATTAACCTGCTGTTACCTTGTGGCCAGCACCATTGTAGTTACAAGCATTGACAACATGATATGATAGACATGATAGATGATATGATAGACATGATAGATTCTCTCGCCGTTTACCACCTCATCTTTGAATAATCTAACTCATAAACACATCGTTTTAAAGCCTGTCGCAGTCATTAAAAGATGTGTCAATAAACGAACTTTTGCGTCATGTGATCTGTCTTTTTCGCCACTGGTACTGAATTGCCAACATTTGTATTTTGTGTATGTATTCATAACATCAAGCCTTTCGCCCACTACACTTTCATGCTCCGCTAAGTTTTTTTCCTTTGTCCTGCTGCAATAAATACGCTTACTTAACTCAAAATAAATCTACAGTTCTGCGTCAATTTGCTTTGCAACACGCAACAAGGCTCACAAGCCTTGCAACACGGCTCTGCGTCTAAAACGAACCTTAAGGAACCGTAAATCAAAACTTGTCTAAAACAAGTTCCTTGTGTAAATTACGTGCTTACGGCTCTGCGTCTAAAACAACCCTAAATTGGCCTTTACACAGGCTCTGTGTTCCAGGGGGAGTTTAAGCATGTACGCACACATCTAGGAACCATTTTTTACCCGTGTATGTGTTTCAGTGGGAGTTTTAGCATGTACACACACATTTCAGTCTACATCTAGGAACCATGTTTACCTGTGTCTGTGTTTTCAGGGGAAGTTAGAGCATGTACGCACACATTTCAGTCTGCATCTAGAAACCAGCGCTCTGTTCCGTTTTCCCTACCTACCGTACCTACCATCCTTAGTGTGAGTATGTAGGGTGTTCCGTTTTCCGATTTCCCATTTCCGCGTCAAAAAGAAGTATACCCAAAGGACCCGTATCTGTACTCATAACGGTCAAAACGCTGAGTGTGGAAGCAGGGTACACTGTCCATTCTCAACGGCTGCCATCTTGTCAACGTAGCGGAAGAGGCGGACCCAGGCAGAGCCGCTCAGCTCGAAAAAGACGAACGCGGGGCTTGTCGCGATCGTAATTTCCGGTAAGTGCACCACGGAGTATTAGATTTGGAACAGCACTCACCTGCTGAGAATCTGCGTACCTAGTGAGTGTGTACTGTGTACTGCGTATAAGTATAGGTACGGTAGGTACGGTAGGTAGGGAAAACGGAACACAGCGCATGTTTACCTGTATCTGTGTTTTCAGGGGGAGTTTTAGCATAAACCCACGCATCTAGGAACCAAATGTACCCGTGTCTTGGTTTTCAGGGGGAGCTTTAGCATGTACATACACATTTCAGTCTGCATCTAGGAACCAATGCTATGTTCCGTTTCCATACATCCATGAGTATACTTATACGCAGTACACAGTACACACTTACTAGGTACGCATATTCTCAGCAGGTGAGTGTTGTTCCAAATCTAATACTCCGTGGTGCACTTACCGGAAATTAACTACAGTACCGGGTGGGGGGATAGCCAGCTGCTTAGCATAACTGCCATTCAGAACCAACAGTAATGCTACCAAGCTAGGCTAGCTAGGTATGCTAACTGTCGGTATACATCGTTAAAAACCACCAAAATACTCATGTCACTGGCTTTAATTTGAGAATGGCATGTTAGTAGTACATTTAATATCAGTACAGTTGTTTAATTACTGCAGATATTGGCATTTACGGTCTGTAGCCTTGTGGTGTACTGACTCTGCTATCGTAGCCACCGTAGCCATTATGTCCGCCATTGATTTCGAAATAAAACGAAAAGCTCTGCCTGGCTCCGCCTCTTCCGCTACGTTGACAAGATGGCGGCCGTTGAGAATGGAAAGTGTACCCTGGTTCCACACTCAAAGTTTTGTCCGTTATGAGTACACATACGGGTCCTTTGGGTATACTTCTTTTCGCCGCGATCAAAAACGGAACACCATGTGTTTGTGTTTTCAGGGGGAGTTAAAGCATGTACGCACACATTTCAGTCTGCCTCTAGGAACCATGTTTACCCGTGTCTGTGTTTCAGGGGGAGTTTAAGCATAAACCCACGCATCTAGGAACCAAATTTACCCGTGTCTATGTTTTCAGGGGGAGTTTTAGCATGTATGCACACATTGCCGTCTGCATCTAGGAACCATGTTTACCGGTGTTTGTGTTTTCAGGGGGAGTTTAAGCAGAAGTCCTCTTTCGTGGTGTAGCGACATCATTGGGATTGGCCATACCGTGCGGAGAGCAGCAGCATCAGCAGCAGCCATAGATCACGGACCAATTTACACACACACACACACACACACACACACACACACACACACACACATACATGCACACACACGCACACACACACACACACACGCACACACACGCACACACACACACACACACATACATGCACACACACGCACACACACGCACACACACACACCTTTGGGCTTGGCCATACCGTGGGGACAGCAACAGCAGCAGCGTTGCAAAGCCATAGATTATGGGCCGATGCACACACGCACATACACATACACACGCACACGCACACGCACACGCACACACCTTTGGGCGTGGCCATACTGTGGGGAGAGCAGCAGCAGCAGCAGCCATAGACACACACACACACACTTAGCCATACTGTGGGGAGAGCAGCAGCAGCCATAGAGACACACACACACACACACACACACACAAACTTGGCCATACAGTGGGAAGAGCAGCAGCGCCATAGATCACGGACCGATTCAGGGATGCTTAGACACAACGGCGATAGCAGCTGACTCCAGTGCCATCGCAGGGCGGGGGGTGTCTGTGTGTGTGTGTGTGTGTGTGATCAGGGTGGGATCAGGGTGAAATAGCAGCTGACTCAGGGGGTGTGTGTGTGAACAGGGTGGGATCAGGGTGAAATAGCAGCTGACTCGGGGTGTGTGTGTGTGTGTGTGTGAACAGGGTGGGATCGGGGTGAAATTGGAACACTCACACTCACCATCCTGTGCCTGAACACTTACAGCAGTCAGCTGCTATCGCTTTTTCTTTTCTGTTCTTTTTTTACGATGTAAACTTTTGCACTGATGAGTCCTGCCATGTGTGTAGCTCCTGCCATGTGTAACTACATTCAGTGCTTTTAATGATGTGATGCTTTTCATTCAATGTCATTTTCGTTGTACATTTTTTTAAGTTTTGTGTTTTTTAGTGTGATGCTTCTTCAGTGCCTGAATCAAATAACTTTAGCAGCCCTGGGTCTGTCTCGGGTCTCTCACTTCCTGTATATTGCAGAAATGATTTAAAATAGCAACAGAATGTGATGCTTTTTAAGAGAAATTAGTTAAAATAGCGCAGAATGTGATGCTTTTTAAGAGAAATGTTTTGATATGAGGCTGTGTGTTTGTATAGAGGAGAACGTTAGTCGGAAACTGGGATGACTATTTATAGGAGAGCTTTGTAATTTAATAACAGTACATTGTACGCATCTTTTATAATCTAATAAACCTTTCTGAGGCATTATCAATACAATTCAGTCTGTGATCATTGACTACTTTCAGAAATGATATGTAAACATACTGTGATGTGGGTTAACTAGAAGAACCCTGTTTCTCATATTCACATACACTTATTGCTCTCCCATATTCAAGAACACAATATTTAGCCTCTTAATTATCTCATGGTTTTTAGTTACCTGGCTATTGTGCTGCTTTTGGACGCTAGTGGCAACAGCCTGATTAGTCAATTCTTACTTTGCAGAATAGCTTTATTTTTAGACTACATGTAATGTTGGACTTTTATTGCTCGTGTCAGTGTCAATTTCCTTAACCAATTTAGATACATCTGCAAACTAACATGCTGACATGGCGATATGCTTTGTATGTCTACGGTAGTTATCCAAACCAAGGAGATAAGGTATGTATGTCTATGGTAGTTATTGTGACCATGGAGATAAGGTATGTATGTCTATGGTAGTTATTGTAACCATGGAGATAAGGTATGTATGTCCAGGGCTGGACTGGCAATCTGGCATACCGGGCGTTTTCCCGGTGGGCCGAGAGTCCCGAATTTATAATTTTTTTTTTTAAATAAAAAAAAAAAAAAAATATATTTTTTTTTTTTCACATATAATGGTCTGACCGGCTGGCCCACGAAAGTAGTTCATGAGCGGCCCTATTGACACTGGGCTGGCCCAATCACATCCTCTGGGCTGACCCAACACCAACCCCTTTTGGTTTGGACCTGCCTACATAATGCATTAGGACGGGAAACAAACTCAGAGTGGCCCATGGCCTTGACATGCTTGACAAGCGCATGCTAGTCTGCGGCCCATTGGCTGTCTTCTTTAGTGACAAGGGGCTCGTCCAATCATATCAACAAACATCTTCTACCTTTGGCTTGGGCGGTGCACAGAAACGCACGTTTCGTTAGAATCCTCCAGTCCAAAATGGAGAGAAAGCGAAAAGAGGGTGCGGAGAAACTGCGAGATAAGAAGAGGCTTGCTTTTCAAGCCTACACTGCCAAATGTGCCAAAATATCGGAAATGTTTGCCACGGCAGGGCCATCATCAGGTACCGTGGATGAAAGTGATACTGGTGGCGACAGCCAGGGAGATACGATACAACGACCTACGGTAAGCTTACTGATCATGAATTAAAACGTCTCTAAAATATGTTTGACTTAGGACCTATGTTCTATGGCCAAGTTCGTTTGCATTGTAAATACAAGACAAGTCTGTAGCTGTTGCTAGCCCTCAGCCTACTCTACTCTGAAACAGCCAGCCGTTAGCCTACACTCTATGTTGTGTGTTTGAGTGGTGGGCTAGCCCCTTAGCCTATTGGTGCGCGGTGCCATGTCAATGTTCCGAAAGCCCAGTATTCCCAAACCCTGGTATTCCGAAAATATGCCAATTTGTCCAGATAGCGAATTATGATAGCCCGTTATACGCTCCAGTTTGCCCCCCGAAGTTCAGGGGCGTGGTACAAACGTTAGTGCCACCTCATCAAGCGCGTTTCCTACAGGAGGAAATAGACTCCCTTCTAGGAAAGGGAGCAATACAGTCTGTACCTCTCGTAGACGAGAACAGGGGGTTCTTCAGTCGCTATTTTCTGGTTCCAAAAAAGGACGGAAAATATCGACCGATCTTAAACCTCCGTATTCTGAACAAAGCTTTAAAGTGTATGATGTATATTGTATTGTATTGAATTAAGATTAATTAAGACCACCACCTTAACACACAAACTCTTGTTGAACTCATAAAGTAGTAGGTTCAGTGACGTGCGGTGAGACAGCTGTCTTCTGTAGCTTCTGCGAGCCCATGAATCAATGTTTCGTTGGAATCATGATGTAACGTTGTTGTAGCGGGAATACAGCAATGCTATTTTCTAATTGGCAGGGCATATGATTCTAGACTTCGCTGAAGCGACTGAAACGGTGAATTTTGATCACATTCAGCGAAAGTTAACAGGTAAAACGGGAGAAAAATAGGGCGTCTTTAGGCCGTCCTGCCTAAAAGTAGGGCGTCCCATTTCTTCTTATTTTTTTGTAGACTATAGGGCAGACGCCCTGCTAGCTAAAAGCCTGGTTGGTGTGTAGACATTCGAGAGACCAAAGGGTGTGTTATCGAATTAAGTGGGCCGGTCTGGTTCAAAATGCCCGGGCCGATTTTTTGTCCCAGTCCAGCCCTGTGTATGTCTATGGTAGTTATTGTAACCATGGAGATAAGGTATGTATGTCTATGGTAGTTATTACCATAGATATCTTAGATAAAGGCTAGATGGATTATGGCGGACTCTTGAATGTCCGCACAGGAGGCCATTTTGAGGACAGTATGCTTCCGGTAGGGATCAGTGGTACGTTAGGTAACGTCAGTGATCTTCACAATCGTTTACACTCTTATCTCGCGGAAATTTTGACGGATTTACATATGACTTGATTTACAATCGTCATTACCTTGGTAATAATTCTGGATGCTTGAACATGTTGAAATGTGCAGCTTAATTGTGTATCACGGCTATTGTGTATCAGTCATTTTACATCAATTGGCGAGTAATTGTTCTTTCTTTTCAATATAACTTAAGTTGCACATAATAAAACTGAAGTTGCACATGATTTCCAATCGGGTTGGTTTGTTAAACATCTTACATTATGATTTCGACAGGAAATTGCTGACTATTGCCAATGAAGATGCCAGAATTTTGTGCAACCTGCTCTATTGAACACTCCCTTGAAACGAGACCTGTCAGAGACCTGTCAATGTTATTTTCATATGAAAACCCATGTTTATAATCAGGCGCGTCGCACCCGTGGGGGATGTGGGTGTTTTAACACCCACACTTTTCCCGGTGAGAGGGTTCAACACCCACACTTTTTCTGCAGTTTTTCCACAGTTTTGCACACTCTCAAGTGTCACACATTGAGCGTGAGAGTCACTCATTTTGGTCTTTAATCACGCACTCCCGTCACACATCGTATTTCTCACGCTGAAAAACAAACTCAGGAATCAAGCACGTCTCCCCGAGTCCGGTGCCACTTATCAGCCAATCCAAAAAAACAAATGGGCTAAACAATAGCCAATCAGAAAAAGCGTATCTGTTGTATCTGGGTAAGATTTTAACCAGCAACCAATGAAAATAAAGCATCCTGGCATTGCGCGCGACTGATCTTCTGAAAATTTCGTTCACCTGAGGAAACCACTGGAGCTCTGAGCATCTGTCTTCTACAAGGAGTAAGTCGTCTCCTGTTTTAATGTTACGACAAATTCACAATGGTTTGATACAAGCAATGACAACTTGACTGCAGTTGGATAATTTTCCAAGATAATTAGCATCAGTTTGTAATGAGTGTTTGTAGCCAACACAGTTTTAGGCGACAGCCTGCCTTTTCAGTAGCCTATAGCTTTGACGCCGAACTTCGTTAATAGGCTATAATAAATTCGATTAGGCCTATTAAAAATATATATAGCCTATAATTCGAACGAATATTAGGCAGACCTTAATATTCAATTATTATTATTTTGAAAATGTGTTTGCTTGAGCATTACATTCAGATTCCGAGGCTTCTTCACGCCTGGTGAAGTTGTGAATCGCGAACTCATTAGGCATACTAGCATGTTATAAATATCCTGGCCATGGATGCATTAATCATAGCATCTGTCTTTCAATGATGTCAGTATCACTCATTTAAATGGGATGCTTTTTATATCTTTTATGTTATACATGTTGTACACCTCTGTCATTGTATCCATCGTTTCTATTGTTAACAAGAATGGGAGCATTCAGAGAATGCAAACCTCCGCCTTGTGAACTTGACCTTTGACCTTGACATCTGAAAATCTAATCAATTATTGCCATTATATTAACCAATCTCCCCACAAAGTTTGATGGAAATCGGTCCATGCGTTTCTGCGTAATCCTGCTGACAAACAAACAGACAAACAAACAAACATACAGGGGCGAAAACACAACCTCCTTGGCGGAGGTAATAAACAAATCACATCCATCCCCCTCACTTTTGAAAAGCTTGCTACGCCCCTGTTTATAATTCTTCATAAGTATGTAGTGCCATAAGAAATATCTTACGTTTATAACAAACCAACCTGTTTGAAAATCGGTTGAAAATTGAGCAAGTTCTGGTTATTTAAAAAGTCCACTACCAACACAATGTTAAGGGGAGTGAGCTATACTGTCCTCAAAATGGCCGAAATGTGCGGACATTCGACTCCGTCGGCCAGAAACGCAGGCAGGATATCTAGCCTTCATTATAGATATCTATGGTTATTACAACCAGTCTGACATGGAGATAAGGTTAGTATGTCTATGGTAGTAATTGTAACCATGGAGATTAGGTATGTACTGTATGTCTGTAGAAAAAAGTGTCACCTCTGTGATATTTTACCGTTGTACCCGTTGTTTAATTGTATTTCTTTAATGTCACACAGAATATGCTACATATAGGAAGTGAGTTATTCAACTCAAAAAATGTAATACATTTTTAAGACAAAACAGATTTAAAAGAAACAATGAATAAACGAAAACATATGGATATGATGCATTAATACAATTGTAACATAAGTGTGCAATCGAAGAAAATTTACAACCCAAAATCCCTATTATATATTTTACAGTAACAAATAATCATTCTAGCCTCTTGTCTGTTGAGCCAACAGTGAACCATGCAGTCTTAGCATATTGTTGGGTCAAAACATTTATACTTCTTATTTGCACCAAAGCAATATCTGGCATCTGCCCAAAATGTATCCCATGTGTTGTTTTCATGTCTCAAGCCATTTCATTCTGAGGAGGTCCTCTAGGAGGCGCCACTTTAAACAGTTAGATATGGTGATATGCTTTGTATGTCTATGGTAGTTATTATAAACAGTCTGACGATATAAGGTATGTACCCATTGTTTAAATGTCTTTCTTTAATGTCACACAGAATATGCTACATATAAGAAGTGAGTTATTGAACTTTAAAAATGAAACTAGAATGCGTTTCGTGAACGAACTGCGAGAGTGTGCTTGCTCTGTGTCAGTGAAGCACTGGTGCAAGCTAGTTTTAATGACCCCATTATGATGTCATAATCCACAGAGTTCTGCCATGCAAGTCTATGGGGAAAAAAGGTGATGGAAAAAGAGGAATAAAAAAAGGAGTGGCCGGACGTTTCGGTGTTTGAACGGCGTATGTACCTCGAACGGGCGAGGAGTAGTTAGCGTTACAAAAAACGGGGAGAATAAAGAAAACTTGACAACAACAATACTGTGCTTCCCTTCGGGCAAGCACACTAATAAAACATTATATAGACAAAACACATTTAAAAGAAACAATGAATAACTGTAAAAAAAGTGATATGATGAATTAATAAAAGTAATGTCTTTAAATTGGTATAGGTATGCATTTAAAGAACATTTACAGCCCAGAATGCCTATTTTATATTTTACAGTAACACATTCTTCTATGCTTAACAGTAATATATAATCTAAAGCTAATGAAACTAGCATGTAAAAGTGCAGAGTTGCGGAGGATGCAGGAAGACCCAATCATCTCCACCTCAAGACGTTCAGAAGTTGATTGACAGCTCTGTGAGCCAACCACAGCCACTGGCACAGCAGCAGTAGTACCATAAACAGCTTCTTCTCACGTCATTTAGTTAATTGACAGGTCAATGAGCCAACCACTGCCACAGTAGCAGCAGCATCGATGCGCCCACCAGATTACAGGAAGTGAAGCGGCTTGCTGTACTGGTAACCCCTGGAGATGGGGAGGAAACACATCATTATACTTCAGATCACACACACACACACACCAGCACACACACACACCAGCACACACACACACATGCACGCACGCACGCACGCACGCACGCACGCACGCACGCACGCACGCACTCAAACACACTCACACACACACACACAAACACACACACACACACACACACACACACACACAAACACACACACACACACACACACACACAAACACAAACACACACACACACACACACACTCACACACACCACACACCACACACACACACACACACACACACACACACACACACACACACCACACACACACACACGCACAACATACACACACACACACACACACACACTCAAACACACTTACTCACACACACACACACACACACACGCACACACACAATCAGGGACACACTCACACTCAGGGACACACACACACACACAGACACACACACACACACTCAGGGACACACACACACACACACACACACACACTCACACTCAGGGA
>NC_137920.1:3057732-3102732 GCF_963457725.1 Sprattus sprattus | reverse complement strand
GATAGGAACAACATACTGCATGTGTCTCATAGCATTATATAGGAACAACACACTGTTTGTGTCTCATAGCATTATATAGGAACAACATACTGCATGTGTCTCATAGCATCAGATAGGAACAACATACTGAATGTGTCTCATAGCATTATATAGGAACAACATACTGTATGTGTCTCGTAGCATGAGATAGGAACAGCATACTGAATGTGTCTGCTTTACTCACTAATATAGGAACAACAAACTGTATGTGTCTCATAGCATCAGATAGGAACAGCATACTCTATGTGTCTAATAGCATTAGATAGGAACAGCATACTCTATGGCTGGGTTGCACCAACATGAATTAACTCTTAAACTAAGTTTAAACCAGGTTTGTTTTTTAATCCAGTTGCACCAAACTTTAAACCTAGTTTATCCTTAGTTTACAATTACTCCATCGTTAATCTAACCCTCTGTTTAATTCCCATTTAAATCTAGATTAAATTTAAATCTGTTGCACCAGTCATTTTAAACTTGATCTAAACCTGGATTAGACTTTTTACTTAAACCACCCCTGGAGGAGGTTTATCTCTGTGTTATTGACAACAAATTATAGCCTACTTTCGTCATTTTTGTCACGCTATTGCTGCAACGGCGTTGGATAGCGTGATAACTTACTACGATGACAGCAATAATTGGAACCTGCTATTCATAATATTTACATCCTATTTACATGTTCACAGTCACAGCAGTGCATAATCACCACAAAGATTATAAAATAAAGCTAGCGACGTCATCTAGTTTGTCATCTATTTACTTGCAGCTTCTGTGGCTGTACTGTCATCTAATGCGCCGTCATCGTCGTAGTGGTTGGGGAGGGGGGAAATCTGCTGTGGGATCATATCAATGATCTTCTTTGACATTGGTGGTGGTCCGCCGTTGGTTTGAAATTGACCGCCGCATCTTTTTTGGCTTTAACCTTGAGGTTTTTCCGACAGGCTTTCAGTTGTGCCCTGTCCCTCGTCCCTTTGATACTGGTAGAGCCATTGAAGCGCTCAGCTAACTGGACCCAATTCCTCTCCTTCCTCTCTAGTGTAATGCTGTCAGTCCTCATATCCTCAATTGTAACCCCAAACTCCTCCATCAACTTGGTCCGCAACATCTTAATTTCAAATGTTGAAAAGTTTGACCCTCTTTGACGTGCCATAATAGCTAGCTAGCTGGCTAAAGTAACTGTGTTTATTAGCTATAGCCGCTAGTTGAAGGCTAAACCATAGACATATCCCAGGGAGCAATCTGACGTTGGGCCAACGTTGGGTTTGGTTGGCTAGGTTGGGGTGACCTATGTAACGTTGGGCCAACGTTGGGCCAACGTTGGTACAGTTGGCCATTTTTGGCTGACCTGTACAACGTTGGGCCAACGTTGGGCCAACGTTGGTAGAGTTGGCTGTGTTTGGTTGACCCACACAACGTATGCCCAACGTTGGTAGAGTTGGCTGTGTTTGGCTGACCCACACAACGTATGCCCAACGTTGGGCCAACGTTGGTACAGTTGGCCATTTTTGGCTGACCTGTACAACGTATGCCCAACGTTGGGCCAACGTTGGTAGAGTTGGTTGTGTTTTGCTGACCCATATACCATATGCCCAACGTTGATCATGTTGGCCACTTTTTGTTCACCTATGTGACGTACGCCCAACGTTTACAACCAATTCTGGATTTTAGAAAATGTGTTAATTTGTTAATTGATTGATTGCTTTAAAATACAATATTATGATCTGAAAATGTGTTCATTTGTCCATGATTGGATGCTTTGAAATACAATATTATGATCTGAATAATTACAAGGCAGTTTTAGCCTATAGTTAGGGTACGCCTACCCTTGATGGAGGCCTTCTCACATAATATAGGCTAACATTATATTCTCATGATGTGCGGTTAACTGAAATGGGTGCCTGTCGCTTTAAATCATTAATTTTAGACTGCGAAGATATTCGAAGTATTTGTAACCAAGGTTAAATAAAACATATTTTAGATTCTGATATGAATAAATAGTGAATTAAAGTCTAATACATTTTGTATTGGACTGATTAGTATATATTTATAAGTACTTTAGGAATTTAGCATATAATATTGTTTTAATGAATTAATTGTAATAAATTAAATGAAATGTAATGTTGGAGCGCCCTCTACAGGACGTAGTGCGTGCCTAATAGCACGCGCAACTTTTATTTTGAAAGAAGGAAAAAAGAGACGTTGACACTCAGAGAAAAACGGTTTCAAAAAGCTTACGGTCACAACTTTTTCAACTCACAACAAGTTAGCGTCTTGATGACCCAATTAGTTAGAAAAATCAGTTTGATGATATTTAGAAGTTGAATTGTTTTATATGAGTTTATTGAAAACGTACAGTTGTAGTAACAAGTTGTAATTTATGATTTATGTTATGCTAATGGAGTGCTAACGTGTAGCCTAGCCAGCTAGCTACAGTGAAACTACAGAGGATCTGCTTGATGTCTGTACAAGGATGTTTGTTTGAATATCGTACCCTTGAAGATCAAGACGAGGATTGTCCTTGTGTAGTTATCAACACTGAATTGTTACTGACTTACCGACTGACTTAATACCCCTTGAACTAAGACGACAACTGGATGGCGAGCTTCCCACCGAACTAGAGAGAACCAAATTCTACATCACAAGTGACAGTTTGTTAGCTTCATAGCTGAAGACCCACGAAACCCATAAGACTTTACATGTTTTTATTTTAAGAAGAAATGAAATTCACTTTGATATTTTGAACATTGAACATATTGATTGGATATTTGAATGTATTTATTGTAAATGAGATATCTATTTATGGTTTATGCTAGTTACTGTAAACTTGGAACCTGTGCAAATGTGTTAGGTTATGTGCATTTAGGTTAAGAAATAAGGTTAAGATCAAATGCAAGTTGCTGATCAATAAATACCATACATAAGCCATTGAATAAATACATTAATAAATAGGAATACACGCATACATAGAATGAATAGTTTTAAATATAGTGTCCAAACAAATAGCTCTTGAAATCACCTCTTGAACTCACTCCACTACAGAATGATGGGAGTGTATAGTGTTGTTATTTTCCACCTTTTGACAAGCTTAATCATGTATGCACAACTATTTATTTTCATAGGCAAAACATCTCATGGGATTGGGTTGGACAACCACAAAGGACATCGTGAACAGGATAATGCCAGAAACTCTTAGCAATGATTTAGCTGAAAGGTTGGTAGCCTACACATTCATTATATTATCTACCCTGCAGAACAACACTTATGTCATGTTCTAAATCAGTGGTTTCTAAAACTGATTTCAAGAGGTGGTGGAATAAATAATATCTTCCTGTTTGTCTTTCACAAAATATTAACTGTCACTCTCCATTCCTCCAAATTCACCACGGCAGAGGCTGAAGAAAGAATAAAAACATGGCTGAAATACAGCGGTGATCGAAATGGAGGAAGGAAGAGAAGATCGGAAAAGGGTACAGATTTCAACAACCAATCAAACAAATATTTTTCTAATTGCCTGTATGCTTATATTGCTGACTTATCACAGTGGTGAAATATTAAGTATTTAACTTGAATTTCTTTTCTCAATTTAGAGAGGCAGGTGCATCCTACAACACATCCTCCATCGAGTGAATCTGAGTCTGAATTATCTGACATTGTACGTTTTTTTTTTAGTCATTAGTCCACAGTCCTAATATTACAAATGTCGTAATCTCTTGTTTACCAACACATGTTCTTATGATGAAGTTATTTTGAGCAAGCAAAACAAAATAATAAAACAATTTCTGTTATTTTTATAGGAGCAG
Source organism: Sprattus sprattus (assembly GCF_963457725.1). NCBI lineage: Eukaryota > Metazoa > Chordata > Actinopteri > Clupeiformes > Clupeidae > Sprattus > Sprattus sprattus. Next base: position 3,098,896 of record NC_137920.1, on the reverse strand, counting down.
AACTGATTGATCAAAGGATTCCAAAGAAGGAAGGATCTCATCAATAATAAAAAGTGTATTATTAAATCAATGTTTGTTATTAAATGTATTTATTTGAACCCTTAATCGTGTGTTGGTATATCACTATTAAGATTACAAGTTCAGGGCAGATTGGTAAATTCATTGCAGTAAGTCATATCTAAATTAGGCCTACTGTACTAATCATAAAGGTGGCAAAAATGTCAAGATGAGTGTTCTGCTGAAATAAGCTGTCAGTTTAAGATTAGAAGGTTAACATAGTGTTGGTATTGCTTTTTAAGTTGGCATATGGTTGGGTAAGGGATGGTCTAATTAAATGGTTGGGCCAACGTTAGAAAAGGTAGGTTTTTGGGTTGGCAAAGCGTTGGTTAGGTGTTTTTGGGGTTGGCTGGGCAGGCGTTATAAGTTGGCATATGGTTGGGTTAGGGTTGGCAAAAGGTCTGCTGATGGTCTAATTAAATGGTTGGGCCAACGTTGGGCCAATGGACAAAATTACGTTGGGCCAACGTCAGCAGCCAACGTTGGGCCAACACAACCACTGACGTTGGACCAACGTTGGCCCAACGTCAGAATGCTACCTGGGATGTCTATGGGTTAAATGGTAACAAACCGTATCAGTAACGGCATTTATTCAAAAAAGCAGCTAGTTTAGTAAAAATACCGAATGCATTTATTTAAGGCTATTTAGTTCCGTAATTGTTAAACAAACTTGTCAATTTGTTTACATTTCGTCGGAATCCAACATGGCGGACATCGAACATAAACTAATCCTGTTTTAATCCTTGTTTAAACTAGTTTAACTAATCCGGGGTTAAAATTAAGATGTGCAACACAACTCTGATTAATTATAAACCAGTTTAAACCTGGATTTACTAAACCTAGATTAACCATAAACCAGGATTAATTTAATCCTTGTTGGTGCAACCCAGCCTATGTGTCTAATAGCATTAGATAGGAACAACATACTGTATGTGTCGGCTTCACTTACTGTAGTTGACTTGGATTGATCTAAAAACGGCCCTTATCCTGATCTGGATTTGATCTATAATTGTCTGCATATTAATGTGTGTTTGTCTGTGTGTCTGTATGTGTGTGTGTGCGCGTGTGTGTGTGTGTGTGTGTGTGTGTGTGTGTGTGTGTGTGTGTGTGTGTGTGTGTGTGTGTGTGTGTGTGTGTGTGTGTCTGTATATCAGTGTGTGTGTCTGCTCACCATTGACAACGATGATGGCAACCGGGCCAAACAGAGGGAAGAGTGCGTCTCCTATGATATCCCTAACAATGGTGTTGCCTGGGAAACAGAGGAGCCCATCCGCAGGCACCTTGAACTGTTGCTGTATTTCCATCCTCGATGCTGTTGATCTGTTGTTGCTTTGAGAGAGAAATCATATGTTTAGTCTTCCAGCTAATCAGAGGCCCGTCCCCTGATCGCAAATATATATATTTCCTTCGGAGGGGCAACTTCAGTTGAGGAGGGCAAACGGGCAGTTGCCCGAGCAACCTTATAATAATAATAATAATTCATTTTATTTTTAACGCACTTTTCATTCAAAATAATCTCAGAGTGACTTAGCCCTCTCCTGTGCAGGTCCCTGCCAACGGACTCTGGCCACCCGCTGGACTGATATGGCATAACCTGCTATTGTGTTTGTTTGTGATGCCATGGGCTTTCTTGTTTTGTCCTGAACTCCGCCCCCACCTGCCCCATCTGCCTTCTGCCAATATCCCACACCTGCTCTGTTCAACTAGCTTGCTTGTCATCCTGATTGTTTTCTCCTGCCCCTTGTTTGCTTTCTAGCAAAGATCTATTTCCCCTATGATATTTAAGTTCAGTCTTTCATGTGTTCTCTGTATGATCTTAATAGAAACTCTGTGCACTGTTTAAACTGTTATTTCTCTGCCGCCGTTCTGTGGCTTCTCTGCATGTGTTTGATACGTTTTGATCTTTTTGCTATGATTTTTTGGATTTCTAAGTTTGCCTGGATCTTTTGCATGATAACCTTTGGACCTTTAAGGTTTACCCTGCTTGATCTGCTGATTGTGCTACATTGTTTCTGCTGAAATAACTCTAAGGAGTAAATCGGATTTCTTGATTGCATCCGGTCTGTATTTAGGTCTTCTTCCTGTAACCCCTAATATCATCCAGGGGTCTGTATGTTCTCAGGGTTCTATGTTCCCCAGCTCTTCATGGTTCCAGGGTCTTATGTTCCCATTGCTTTGTTTCTCGTATTTGTATTTTTCCCCCAGTAAGACATATGAGACACACTTTTTGTCCTTGAACTGGGGAGCATAGAACCATGTGAATGTAGCACCATGGGCACAATGGACATGTGGAATTTAGAACCTTGGGAGGATAGAACCCTGGGAACAAAGATACAATCCCAGCTCAGTGTCTGTAATGGATGAGGTGGTGGATCTTACTAAAAACACTGGATCCCACTGTTTCTGTTCCAGCTTAGCTAGGAGCTCAGAAAACTGCTGTGTCTGTGAGCTGTACTCCACCTACCTCTGAACATCTCCAAGGAAATCAGTTTTCACATAGGACGGGCCAGAATGACGTGGTACGGAGGCATCGTGAATCTGGGTAAAAAAGGACAGTCAATGAGTTTTCATGTCTTTTTACAAAGTATCTTGCTCATAAGTACTTGTTATTGTTACCCATTATGTATGTACCTCTCAAAGCAGCCAATGATGCTAAGATTGATTTTTGATAAACCCCAAACCCTTTTTAAATGGTAGTGTATATACTTATACTCAAACTAGCTTGTCATGCTAAGCTAATGTATATACTAACATAATCAGTCCTGATTCAGCCCAGACAAACTCAGTCCTTCAGTTCTTCTCTTACATTTTTATCACAAAGCATTTACATACAAAGTTGTGTTGGGAATATTCGATTTTTTTTAAATAAGTGATTTTGACAATGAATTAGTATAATATACTATTATTACATCACATGATGATGATTACAAGATGTTTAGATTTACCAGAGTAATGATTTCCGAATCACTCATGTCTTCACTCCCGCTTATTTCCAATATAATTTTCACAACGGGAATGCTGATCTGGTCCGTCGATTTTGGCTGACAATTGTGATCCACTGTTGGAGGAGACAAGACATTAATTCTATTTATTGAAAACAACAAAACCTAAATGTCTGAGAGGATACACGTAGTCTAAAAAAGAGGGAAAATATGATCATAACAATGCACACTTTCAGAGAGGGGCTACGAGTAGATGCCCCTCTTAGACCCGCCCACTGATCCAGCTATTTACGGGAAATGAAAGGCATGACAGGCAGGGAGGTACACACCCAGTAGATTCCTGAGGTCTGCTGGCACTGAACTCCTAACAGTTCTAAAAGCAAGGACTAAGAGCAGGGACGTGCACAGGAATTTTGAAGGGCAGTTGCTTGCCCCGGAAAAACGGGGCAACACAATGTTTTTTTCACTGCCACGCCCCCGTCATGTAATCGCAAATTTTCACAATATAATTTTAAACTGTCACTAACAGCGGCTGCCACGCCCCCGTCATGTAATCACATATTTTCACAATATAATTTTAAACTCTCACTAACGGCCGCTGTTGCTCCCCGTCATCTGATCGAAAATATATATACAGTATATATTTCCTTCGGAGGGGAAACTTCAGTCGAAGAGGGCAAACGGGCAGTTGCCCAAGCAACCTTAGCACACTCCTCTGCACGTCCCTGATATCAGGGCATCCCAAGGATAGAATTTAGGTTCATATTCACAGCAGTTAGATGCATTTTAACCCATATGAGCTGCCTTGGTACATAGGGGGATCATATTCACAGTGTTAGGTGCATATCAAACCTATTACCATATGAGGTGCCCTGGTGTTTAAAAGGGATCATATTCACAGCGGTTAGGTGCAAACTACCCTTATGACCAGATGAGGTGCCCTGGTGTTTAAAGGGGATCATATTAACAGCGGTTAGGTACAAACTACCCCATTACCATATGAGCTGCCTAGGTGCATATTAATTCCATTACCTGCTGCCTTGGTGTTTAAAGGGGAAACATAGTATCTGACATGCCTACCATTTTTTTTAACCGTACTGAGCAATCCTTTACGGTGCCAGTGTGGTTAGTACGTAATTTCCGGTTTATTTATCTCTGGAAAATCTGTGTGTCTTTACAAGCGTTTGTAACCCCCACCCCCCTTTTTTCCTAATATTTACTCATGTATATTTTGTCATCATGCGATCTTGAGAGATGTCTTCAAGTAACGTAAATGTTCCAAACATGGAACATTCTAATGTGTGCACCCAGTCTCAGAGAGTTACTAGCCAGACTAGCAGTAGCTACTGAAAGAATGCTAATACAGCCCAGGAGTTCCTAAAGGCAGCTGGGCAAGCACAAGGTAAATACTTTGAAACGTCAGTCAGAGAAACAGGCCCGGCTTTTTTTTAAATTTACGAAGTACCCTGAAACGGTCACGTTTGCATCATATCAGATGTCATGGAATATCGGCAAAAATTCTAATAGTGGGGGAGAGTTTGAGAATTGAACAGAGGATATCTGAAATGAATGTCTTCAATATGTTTATTTTTTTGCCATTTTTTAAATCTACATTTGTTAATTTCTCTTCCTAAAACCCACTAGAGGACACTATTTAAAAGGTTATTTTTTTTAAAAGGGAGGCAACTGCTGTGATTAAGCTCTTCTCCAGGCACAGTCTGTTTCTCTGCTTTGTTTTGATCACAGTCATTGCAGAGATGGAGGCCTCACATAAATATGTGGAGGCAAAGGGTAGTAGCTGCTCCTAGGCTTTCTCTCCCAGGACAGGGTGCTCCTGCTTCACACACATCCAAAACAAAATCTCGGCAGATGTCTTCATCAATATGTTTATTTTTGTGCCATATTTTAAATCTAAATTTGTTAATTTATCTTCCTAAAACCCACTTGAGGACACTATTTAAAAAGGTTATTTTCAAAAAAATCTTATGGGGGTTTATGTAGGGGCTTATCCCCCCCCCAAAAAAGTGGGAACCTAGATTTGTGTGGCAAATTTTGGTCACCCCTGACAAAATCTCACTCCAAGGTTTTTTGAAAAGTTGGCAGCCCTGTAGCCTAGCTGTAGTGTTAACTAGGTTAGCCTAGCTGTAATGGTGACTGGGGTTAGCCTAACTGCTAGGTGCTGAGGTAAGCTTAATGGTGGCTGGGGTTCACTGTAAATGGGTACTGGGGTAAACTAGCTGTACTGTGTAATGAGGTTAGCCTAGCTGTGCTGGGTACTGGGGTTAGTCTAGCTATAGTGGTGATTGGGGTTAGCCAGGCTGTAGTGGAGGAGAACAACCCTAAAGTTTAAATAGGCAGAGATCAATAGTGATAAAATAGATCTTTTTTATCAGTAGTATTTTTGTTATTGTTTCATAGCTTCAGCATGTTTATCATTAATGAAATAATGACTGAATTCTTTAGCTTACTTTGAGGCTAGCTGTAGTGGTGACTGATGTCGGCCTAGCTCTACTGCATAATGAGGGTGCTAGCTGTAGCGGTGACTGGGGTTAGCCTAGCTGTAGTGGTGACTGGGGTTAGCCTAACTGTAGTGGTGACTGGGGTTAGCCTAGCTATAGTGGTGACTGGGGTTAGCCTAGCTTTAGTGGTGACTGGGGTTAGCCTAGCTGTAGTGGTGACTGATGTCGGCCTAGCTCTACTGCATAATGAGGTTAGCCTAGCTGTAGTGGTGACTGGGGTTAGCCTAGCTGTAGTGGTGACTGGGGTTAGCCTAGCTGTAGTGGTGACTGGGGTTAGCCTAGCTATAGTGGTGACTCGGGTTAGCCTAGCTGTAGTGGTGACTGGGGTTAGCCTTGGTGTAGTGGTGACTGGGGTTAGCCTAGCTGTAGTGGTGACTGATGTCGGCCTAGCTCTACTGCATAATGAGGTTAGCCTAGCTGTAGTGGTCACTGGTGTTAGCCTAGCTGTAGTGGTGACTGGAGGAGTACAATTTAGGGTTAAAATAGGCGAAGGTCAATAAGGTCGTTAATGAAGGAATGACCAAGATCTTCCCATTACTTTGAGGTACAACATGAGCCCCAGTGAACAGCATAAAGCCTGGTAGGTCACTGTTGATGAAGGAGTTGATCCAGCTCTGATAACGGGACACCCTATTGTAGACAATAGGGAATTTGGGTTGAGCACAGCCTTGTCCAAAACTAATGATACCACACTGGACCCACACAGAGTCCTGTTTGCTCACCAGCGGACCTCTTAAGTCTCCCTGAAAACAAAAGTGCCTTTATTTATGTGACATGTCAGTTATGAAACTTTGATGCAGAAACTTCCATTCTGGCCCCGGACTATCCTGGTGTTGAGTGGAGGTCTGCCACACACTAGATGCTTTTATCTAGATTCACATTTTGTGATAATCTAATTGTTAAACCTGTTAAAACCAAATTTAGAGCAATCTGGCCAAAAATTGCAACAGACTTTGGCAAAAAGGTAAAACGTATTTCATATGATCTAATAATCTACATTAGAGTGACACCAGATGAAATAAACTTCACATGTTGATGTACTACTAATGTGGACGTACCTGGAGGTGTTGTTGTTGTTGTTGTTGTAGTAGTGGTGGTGGTTGCAGCAGTAGTTGTTGTTGTTGGCGGAGCATTTGTTGTTGGAATGCTTGATGTAAAGGGACCTGAGTTATGTCAGAAAACAAGTTTAGCGTATTTTAGTTATGGTGACTCAAGGTTATAGACTTGAAGTCATGAATGGGACAAGGGATATAACAATTGCATGACGACAATGTTTGATACCATGGCAGCTTATTAACACTATGAAAGATGTCTTGGCAATTTCTGATAATTGTAACAGGCGTGACTACCTCACTGAACATATTCCATCAGACAGAGAATTGCATTTTTTCGCTGTTATATTTTTAAAACATTAATGGCCTGATTTACTAAGATTGCGACCGCTGCTTAATCTGCGGTCGCACATTAACGCACAGTGTTTTTGCTATTTATCAAACCAGATCCGGGCTGGGCAATCTGCGCTTACTACGCCCTTTAAAGGGCCTGATTTACTAACATTGATTTGCGACCGCAGCTTAATCTGCGCCTTTGCCAGGCGCACATTAACGCACGGTGTTTCCCCGCATTTTCCGTGATATTTATCAAGCCAGATACTCGCTGTTGTTTTGCCCTCTATCACCTACAGCGATATGTTTGAAAGAACACGATTATAAATAATATGCTATTGGTGGCATTAATGCATAAACTGTCTATTATAACAATATAGATGTGTACATGGCAAGATTAATACGTTCTACAAGTGACATGGGTTCACTACAATATATCCCCACTGAAACAAATACATTCACCAAGTAGCCAGGCCATCAATCATGGATAGATGGCACTATTCCGGAAGATAAAACTTTCATGGACAGACCACTACCACGTAAGTAATGGTCATGTTGGCATCACATATGACCTGGACATTCATTGAATATGTGTGCTTTCTGTTTCGGTAAACGTGTTCGTGGATTGAAGGTGGGACTGTTTGCATGTGGGTGCGATCAATTTCTCCAATTACGTTCGGAAAGTTTAATTTCAGCTATCGTAGTAGGGAAATGTATATTGACCAGTGCGCCGTAGCAATGCGTCGAGCACCTGGGTGAATATTTGGCTGAGTGAAGGCTGAGATATACCAACTGCTGATGCTAACTGTTTTGAAATGATCCGATGCCAATATTTGCAATGTTGTCCGGAGTTTAAGGGTCCGATGTCGTCTCTGATCTGGTTCAGTAATTGAAGTATTGCGTGGCTGGTTAACCTGTACCTTCTAATGATTTATGGTTCGCTTAACTGAAAATGTGTTATACGAGTTGAAAAAAATATTTCTGTGCGCTGTCTTTCTTCGCCTTGCTCTTATAACTGCTGTCATATCAACGTTTTCAGACTCAATGGAAATGCGCTTCCTGGTTAAGACGTGCTTTTATGAGGCGGAGAATTAGCCCGCAAATCAGAGACGTGCGCTCGACAGGCAGTTTTAGTAAATACCACGCAATACATCATTAGGCGCACTCCTCCCATTAAATAGCGCTTCACGCCCTGGTTACCACCCACGTTTTAGTGCCATCCCACCTGTTTGCAGGTACACACCCGTTTTATGTTTAAGACCGCTATTTTACGCCAGAAATGGGCGCAATCCTGTTAGTAAATCAGGCACTAAATGCATTTAATCTCCCTCTTTATTCTTAGTTTCTGTGCCAAAAGTAAATAATTAGGTCGAGGAATATGACAGAGCCCTCAGAATGAAGTCTTTGCATCACTGTTTGGAATCAAGACCAAAAAAGATGCTTGTGGACAAATGCTGAAGATCCCTGGCCAGACATTTGACAAAATATGCTTAGATATATTTCCATCATAATCTGTCTACTACATATAGTATATTATTCATGGTGATTGATCAACGAACCATTTTTTGTGTATATATGTGTGTGAGAGTGTGTGTGTGTGTGTGTGTGTGTGTGTGTGTGTGTGTGTGTGTGTGAGTGACAGAGAGCTGTTGTGTGTATGTGTGTGTGTGTTGGTGTGTGTGTGAGAGCCGTTATTACAGTTTCACAGGGTTTTGTGTGTTTGTGCGTTGTGTTTGTGAGAGAGAGCTTGATTGTATGTGTGTGTGGATGTGAGAGAGCTGTTATGTGTGTATGTGGGTGTCAGAGAGCTGATATTACATGATCACAGGGTTTGGTGTGTATATATATGTGTGTGTGTGTGTGTTTGTGTGTGTGTGTGTGTGTATGTGTGTGTGTGTGTGTGTGTGTGTGTGTGTGTGTGTGTGTGTGGGTTTAGGTCACCTGTGATCTTGATTGAATCTATATCCACTCTGAAGCCTAAGCTTGAGTTGGCTGTTGCTCTCTTCACCGTGTCCAAGATGACGCCCTCCTGGGGGAAGGCTGGAGAGGAGGAGTTGGAGGAGGACGAGGAGTTGAAGCTAAAGTCCTGCTGTAGCTCCACGTCCGTGTCGTTTCTTTGAGCCCTTTTGCTGCAGCGGTGGTGAAACATGACAACATCTATATAAGACTACATGTCAAATTAGTCAACCTTGATTCATTAAAAATAAAGACAAACTAAAATATTTTGCTTACATAAGTATTCAACAACTAGACATTAATGCAAAGTCTAGATCCCCTTTGCTGCAATAACAGCCTTAAAGGAAAAACTTTAGATATTTTCTATGCAAAATTGTGCAATCAATTCCATGGTGTCACTTGACACTTATAATAACGTTATGAGCCTGTCAGAGGCGGAAACAAGCGGTTTATTTTGACATTGATGCTTGCCCCATGGCATTACATCAAGGACGTGCACAGGAGGGGGCTAAGGTTGCTCGGGCAACTGCAAGTTAGCCTTCCTTGACTGAAGTTGCCCCTTGGAAGGAAATATATATTTTTTTAAATAATATTGCGTCTGTAGAATCGTGGAATATGTGCACGTGGGGAGGGGGCGGCGGTAAGTGAATGAACGTTTTGCAGGTCTGTAGTGTTTTGGTTTGTCCATTCTGGGCTACTGGCATGGCAGACTCTGTGTAGATATGAAGGTCTAGGCTAACGAAGACACAGCTATCCGTAACTACAGGTGATTATACATTGATAAAAACATACTTATGAATACTAAATTCCTTTTCTGCAAATAGATTTTCCTAAAAGAAAAAAAGTTACGAGCAACAGAAACTTGTTGTAACAACAAAAACTGCTTTACATAAGAGATATGTAAGTTCAGGGTACATCTGTTTCTGCAAAGCATCTCATTGATGTGATACAACTCCACTTTCTTCTCATGGATCCAGTTGTGCTCAAATGGATATCAAAAAGCCTGTCTTTCCTCACATTTGAATTACCTCTCTTAGGGCCTGATTTACTAATATGCGAGCGCTGCTTAATCTGCGTTAGCATATTAACGCACAGTGTTTTTGCGCATTTTCCGTGGTATTTATCAAGCCAGATCTGCGCTGGGCAAACTGTGCTTACTCCGCCCTTTAAAGAGCCTGATTTACTAAGATTGATTTGCGAACGCATCTTAATCTGCACCTTTGCCAGGCGCACATTAACGCTCGGTGATTCCCCGCATTTTCCGTGATATTTATCAAGCCAGATACGCGCTGGGCAATCATTATTTAACGCACCGTTAAAAGACTGGAGAACTTGCCAGCAAGTTACTGCCACCATGGAGATTCGAGGAAGAAAAAACTAACGTTCAGCGAATAGATAGCGAGATAGATATATTGGTTCACGTTCGCTCAATCACTGAACCTGATTCAATGGGTTATATTGTTGTTTTGCCCGCCATCACCTACAGCGAGATATTTAAAAGAACACGATTATAAATAATATGCTATTGGTGGCATTAATGCATAAACTGTCTATTATAACAATATAGATGTGTACATGGCGAGATTAATACGTTCTACAAGGGACATGGGTTCACTACAATATATCCCCACTGAAACAAATACATTTACCAAATAGCCAGGCCTCTTCAAAATCACCGTTGCTCAATCATGGATAGATGGCACTATTCCGGAAGATAAAACTTTCATGGACAGACCACTACCACGTAAGTAATGGTCATGTTGGCATCACATATGACCTGGACATTCATTGAATATGTGTGCTTTCTGTTTCGGTAAACGTGTTCGTGGATTGAAGGTGGAACTGTTTGCATGTGGGTGCGATCAATTTCTCCAATTACGTTCGGAAAGTTTAATTTCATATATATGAATATATGAATTATACGAGTTGAAAAAATATTTCTGTTCGCTGTCTCTGTCTATGTCTTTGCCTTGCTGCTGCCATATCAACGTTTTCAGACTCAGTGGAAATGCGCTTCCTGGTTAAGACGTGCTTTTATGAGGCGGAGAATTAGCCTGCAAATCAGAGATGTGCGCTCGCCGGGCAGTTTAGTAAATACCACGCAGTTCTAGCCTGGATACCAGCCCAAACCCCGCCCACAAACATTTTTGTCAGGGAGATTTGGTCTGGCTCTGGGTTAATTGGGACAGAGTTTCATCGGTAGGATCAAACCGGACCAATCAAATTGGCAGGGCGGGCTTTATACGTTGATGGACAGATACCAACGCTTGAGTTGAATTAACCGGTAGATTCGAACTCCGACCAAGATGGCCGCGTCTCGGGTGCTTAGTGGGGAATATTTTATGTGAATTAAGCTATCTACACGACTTTTTAATGTCTACATTGACTCGTTTAGTTGTGCATGTGCAACACGAATGTTACAGAGTATTGTTTGTCTTAACTAAAGTTCTCTAGACCATTATTGTTATATCATTGCTAACGTGTACACAAAAAACCCATCGAAATAAACTGTAGCTTGTAGCCTTAATGCTAATTAATTAACGTGAGCAGGCATATCTCAACAGACATTGACAGCGCATTCATTTTGAAAGAGGAACAGAGAAACGCGATTAAGGCATTTGTCATTGAAAATATGTTTTTGCCTTCCTTCCTAGGGATCAGGTAAAAGTTTAATCTATCAGATGGTAATAGGCTACTACATTGCTCTGATTGGTTCTAGGTATCCAATTCAGCGAATAGGCATTTTCTTTCCTGGTTCGTTGAAACACGCCCCATAATCACAGCCCAAAGGTCCGGTATCAGACTCATATTCTGACTAGAATCATGAGTATGACATCGTCAGGCTAACGCAGTTCATCATTAGGCGCACTCCTCCCATTAAATAGCGCTTCACGCCTACGTTACCACCCACGTTTCCGAACCATACTACCTGTTTGCAGGTACACACCCTCAAAGCGTTAATATGCGACTCTACTCAAATGCGCCCCCTTAGTAAATACCGTTTTATGTTTACGACTGCTATTTTACTCCAGAAATGGGCGCAATCCTGTTAGTAAATCAGGCCCTTAGTCTGGCTTTCATTTCCTTACACATTCACAACCTGGCTGATTTGCCAACATTAAAAATAAATATATTATTAGCATAAGTATTCAATCACCCTTGCCTTTGAGTTCCAGGCAGAAGACAAATTAGTCATGAATCGTAAAGATTTACCATTTATGTGACCATAACTAATCATAATTAGGTACCATCTATGAGTGGTTAAAGTAGAGATTTCCTTCGGATGTAAATCCCTGTCTAAGGGTCATCAATAAAATATATTATCTTTTCATTTAAGCATTTGAATCTACTCTCTCTGTCTGGCTTTCATTTCCTCTGTTATTTCACCACCTGGCTGATGACCCTTAGGCAGTCATTTTATAACCAGAAAGAAATCTCTACTTTAACCATAGATGGTAACTAATTGTGATTAGTTATGGTCACATAAATGGTATATCTTTATGATTTATGACTAATTTGATCTGGGTCTCTTAATCTGGAACTCAACAGCAAGGGCGGTTGAATACTGATGCTTATAATATATTTAATTGTTTATTTTTAATGTTGGCAAACCAATTAAATATATTGTCAAAGGAAATATACTACAGCATAAATGTTAGGGTTCAGATGGTACCTATTTATGATTAGTTATGGTCACATAAATGGTAAATCTTTATTTATTTTCTTCTGCCTTAATCTGGAACTCTAAAGTAAGGGTGGTTGAATACTAATGCTAATACTATATTTAGTTTTTTAATTCATTTATTTATAATGTTGCCAAACCAATAAAATACATTGTTAAAGCAAATATACTACAGCAGAAATGTTTACAGTAAAAATACTAATTGGGAAAAATATGTGTATCTAACATGACATGAAAATGGTGATGACTTTCAGGGAGGTTGAATACTTTTGAAAACCACTGTATCTATGTCCTAATTAAACCACTGTATCTACGTCCTAATAAAACCACTGTATCTACGTCCTAATAAAACCACTGTATCTACGTCCTAATAAAACCACTGTATCTACGTCCTAATAAAACTACTGTATCCACGTCCTTATAAAACCTACCCACATTACCATAGGGAAAGGTCATGTTAAAGCCATATCTAGTGTACCTGAAACCCAGAACATTTGTTCCTCTATAGACTGCTCCTCTATAGACTGCTTCATATATGGGTTTGGAAATTTCATCCACCTGAAACAAAGAGGCAGTAATAACTATAATACCTTTGAAATGATGAAACCTTTTGTGAATGTAAATAGTAATTTGGTCCTTTTGTTAACATTTACAACCTGAATCATAGAGGTAGTAATGCACTAGCTCTCTGTACCTTTTATGTATGTAATGTGTCTTTGGTTAACATGTACAAATACAACTAACATCAATGTAATTGTATTAATGTAAATGCTAACTATCATTGGTTAACATGTACAAATACAACTTGAATAAAACGTACCACTCTAGTAATATTTCTTTCCAGATTTCTGAACTCTTCGCTGGTATTGTCTTTGAGCTCATCCTTAAATTGAATATCGGTTGGTAAGGTCGCCCGAAAACTGAGACTGCGAGCTGAGGGTGACAAAGATGCGATGACAACTGCAAACATCAGAGTTGAAACAAACTCAGAGAAACATCTGTGTCTGCTTCCCTCACTGCAGTAGAGCATAGCATAAGATATAAACAACATTTTGAATGTGTCTCATAGCATTAGATAGGAACAACATACACTATGTGCCTCATAGCATTAGATAGGAACAACATACTGAATGTGTCTCATAGCATCAGATAGGAACAACATACTGAATGTGTCTTATAGCATCAGATAGGAACAACATACTGAATGTGTCTCATAGCATTAGATAGGAACAACATACTGAATGTGTCTCATAGCATCAGATAGGAACAACATACTGAATGTGTCTCATAGCATCAGATAGGAACAACATACTGAATGTGTCTCATAGCATCAGATAGGAACAACATACTGAATGTGTCTCATAGCATTAGATAGGAACAACATACTGAATGTGTCTCATAGCATCAGATAGGAACAACATACTGAATGTGTCTCATAGCATTAGATAGGAACAACATACTGAATGTGTCTCATAGCATTAGATATAAACAACATACTGAATGTGTCTCATAGCATCAGATAGGAACAACACACTGAATGTGTCTCATAGCATCAGATAGGAACAACATACTGAATGTGTCTCATAGCATCAGATAGGAACAACATACTGAATGTGTCTCATAGCATTAGATAGGCAGTGCCCCACCAGACCCACGAGATGGCTGTTAAGCAGAAGGCTCAATCCATTCCTACTTCGTGGCAAACTATATAGTATATATTTTTATATGCAAATTAGCGTACATATTTGTGTGAATAAACTTGACTCACAAGCATTATAGGCTTGCTTTGGAGTAATTTGATTTGTGTGTTCTACTGCCTGTGTGCCATAGACATGAATGAACGTTATGTCTATATTTCCGTTTCCTGTTTCCGGGAGGGCAAAGACCCACGCTGCCCCTACGTTACCATAGAAACACCAATGAGCGCGAACCACACAGGCCAAAGTTAACATTGAGACTAGGGGCAATTTCAAATTTGCCCCTAGACGTAAACTGCGTAATCTACGTATTCTACGTAATATAGACTGGGATTATGCGAAACCCGCGAGAACTCTACCCCGAGACTAAGCAAAAAAACATACAGTGAGAGTGAGATCAGGAGTTACAGGAGAGTTACAGGAGAGTTCGCTATCGGTAGATTTTACACAATTTTGAAAGAGTTTTTTAATGAATGAATAAGAATGAATAACGTACATTATTTGCTGAGGGTGCAATTCAGCACATTGCCGGTGGAAGAAAAATTGGAAATAAAACTTTTGGGACAACACAGTCCATGCTTTCTATTGAAAACACCTTCATTAATGGACTGCTGGATTTTAACGACAAAGAAATCGAGAGGTTTGCTCAAGCAAAGAACCGACGAGCCAACTTCCTTTTTAAGTGATCTGCATTGGTGAGTCAAAACCTTTTGTTTTTGTTTTTGGAGCTGAAGGAGATCGTCTTTCTGTTTTTACAAAGTTTTGTTTAATAAATTATGCAAGTTATTGAAGCAATGTGTCTGTCTAATCTTTTAACTTTAATGCTATATTATAGTGCGTACCATGTTGGCTCTCTGAGATTCTTTGGAACGAAGAGTGCGTTTAAAATATAATGTAATATTATTATTATTATTATTATTATTATAGGCAACATCTTTGTGTCGTGCTAAGCGGTAAAGCATGTGAAATGTATTTGAAATAGGATGTCTGCTCCCTGCTGGCACTCAAAATGCAGCCCATAGTATACCTGACTGGTCTCACGTAGGCCTACTGTTATAATAATCAGCTACCTCTATTTTTGTGACATAATATGACGTCATATAAATTTGCCCCACCAGAAATTTCAGGCTAAAATCGCCACTGGGAACAACATACTGAATGTGTCTCATAGCATTAGATAGGAACAACATCCTGTATGTGTCTCATAGCATAAGATAGGAACAACTCACTGTATGTGTCTCATAGCATCAGATAGGAACAACATACTGAATGTGTCTCATAGCATTTGATAGGAACAACATCCTGTATGTGACTGTCTCACTCACAACAGAACAGCGTAGTGTTGAATGAGCCGCAGAGAAATGGACCTGCCAGCCAAAACAACGATCCTAAAGCATATCAGGCTTGAGTCATGGTTGATAAACCTATATGAATATATGCTTGCTGAAAGTGCTTGAGCCATGTTTGATAAACCTAATATAAACGAATATATACTTGCGGAAAACAGCTTGAAGAGTGAAATGTACTTTCATACCGTGTATCTATCTTTCTTTTTCCATCCAGATTTAATGTAGGTCTGTCAAATTTAACGAAATAATAACCAGGCACAGAGGAAGTTGGCATATAGGAAGTAATTCCTGATGGCACAGAGGAAGTCATACCTGATGGCACAGAGGAAGTTGTCACAGAGGAAGTCACTCCTGATGGCACAGAGGAAGTTGTCACAGAGGAAGTCACCCCTGATGGCAAAGAGGAAGTTGGCACAGAGGAAGTCACTCCTGATGGCACAGAGGAAGTTGTCACAGAGGAAGTCACCCCTGATGGCACAGAGGAAGTTGTCACAGAGGAAGTCACTCCTGATGGCACAGAGGAAGTTGTCACAGAGGAAGTCATTCCTGATGGCACAGAGGAAGTCGTTCTGGATGTAACAGATGGAGTAGTTCCTGTTGGCACAGAGGAAGTAATTAGGTGCTGAAGCCACTTAGTCTGCATATGTGTAAGAGCTATATGCGTAAAATAAAGGAACCTTTTGTCTATGTGTGAGTGAGGTCAAAGAAGGGTTGAACTACGCTTGTCAGACCCTGTGCCTGTATCCTCGCATTACAGACAGCGCAGTTGGGATGACACGAAAGGACTTTTAGTTGAGCATGGCTATTCTCGCTAACATTTCAAACATTTAAGGCTTCAGAGTTAGATATATCTAAAGTATATAAACCCTGTTTGAAATTGCTTCACTCAACATTGTGCTGTGAGTGAGCCCGAAAATTGTTGCTGAATACATTTTTTGCTTTGGTTTGTGCACACATTATGTCTCACAGGCCTACCTACCTGAATATTCTTGCCCACGCACCCGTGCAGGTGGGTACTGAAGTTGGCCTAGATGTAATGGGTACTGAGTTAAGCCTAGCTGTAGTGATGACTGGGGTTAGCCTAGCTATAGTGGTGAATGGGGTTAGCCTAGCTGCTGGGTATTAGGGTTAGCCTTGCTGTTATGGTGTATGGGGTTAGCCTAGCTGTAGTGGTGACTGGGGTTAGCCTAGCTGCTGGGTATTAGTCAAAGTCAAATTCAAAGTGTGTTTATTATTGCATGTACCAAATTGCTTCAGCACAGCAAAATTCTTACGACTTAGCAAGCATCATTCATCTACGCAGTAGACGTCATACATATAACATATACCAAAAAATAACATAAAACTCTATAACACTATGACAATAAAACGTATAAAATGTAACATTAACATACAACAATTTAAAGAACAACATATAGCTCTGTAACACTATGACATTATAACAATATAACATATAACATAAAACATTAACATTCAACAATTAAGAGTAGAAGGGCTAGCAGCCGTTTAAAGTTTGAATTGAGGCATATTAAGAATAAGTTAAAAAGTTTTTAAAATTGTGCAAATATATCTAGGAAGTGAATTGTATGAGTGGGGGAGCAGGGAGTAGGTGGAGGTGGCGACTGTTCAGTGGGTCAGTGTTGCTGATTCAGAAGCCTTACAGCCAGGGGGAAAAAGCTGTGAGTCTAGTAGTCCGTGTTCGGATGCTCCGGTAGCGTCTACCAGATGGCAGCAATGAAAATAGTCCATAGCCTGGGTGGCTGTTGTCCTTTAAAATCTTTTGTGCTCTCCTCAGGCATCTAGTGTTATAGATGCCTTGCACGTAGGGAAGATGGCTGCCGGTGATACGCTCCGCTGTCTTCACCACCCTCTGCAGGGCCTTGCGGTCGGCAGCGGAGCAGCTACCATACAGCAGCTACCATACCAGGCAGTGATGCAGCCTGAGAGGATGCTCTCAATGGTGCATCTGTAAAAGTTTGTTAGTGTTTTAGAAGACATGCCAAACTTCTTGAGTCTCCTCAAGAAGTATAGCTTCTGTGCAGTTTTGACTGCTGAGCCTGCCTGCATGGACCAGGTTAGGTCATCCTTGATGTACACACCGAGGAATTTGAAGTTGGAGACTCTCTCCACTTCAGCTCCCTCGATGTGTATGGGGTCCTGACCCCCCCTCTGCAGCTTCCTGAAATCCAGGATCATCTCCTTGGTTTTGCAGAAGTTGAGAGACAGGTTGTTCTCTTGGCACCATTCTGCCAAGCCCCTTACCTCATCTCTATAGGCGGTCTCATCGTTGTTAGAGATGAGACCCAGGATGGTAGTGTCGTCTGCAAACTTCAGAATGATGTTAGAACTGTGTGTTGCCACACAGTCCTGCGTGAACAGGGAGTACAGGAGGGGACTGAGTACACAGCCCTGGGGGGCCCCGGTACTCAGGGTCAGTGAGGAGGAGGTGTGGTTGCCCATTCTCACCACCTGCTCGTCAGGAAGTCCAGGATCCAGTTGCACAGGGGTGTTTTAAGACCCAGGCCCCTGAGTTTCGGGACGAGCTTGGCAGGCACAATAGTGTTGAATGCTGAGCTGTAATCCACAAACAGCATCCTCACATATGTGTTGCTCTTTTCCAGGTGGGAGAGGGTGGTGTGTGTTGCTAGGGCAATGGCATCGTCGTCGTATTAGGGTTAGCCTTGCTGTAATGGTGTATGGCAGGGGTTTTCAACAGGGGGTCCACGGCCCCCTGGTGGTCCGCGGGGGCATTGCAGGGGGTCCGCGACATGAGCCTATGTTGATCAGTTCACCATTGATCTTTTTCATTTTTATATACAGTACTGTGCAAAAGTTTTAGGCAGGTGTGAAAAAATGCTATGAACTAAGAATGCTTTGAAAAATGTAAACAATAAATGTTTATTTTTTATCCATTTACATGGTAAGACTGAGCACAGCAACAAGACACAGCGTAGTTATACTGCATCATCAGGGTCTCTCCCAGACAAAGATTTCAAAGCAGACAGGGGTTTCAAAATGTGCAGTTCAAGCTCTTTTGAAGAAGACGTTGAGGATCGTAGACGCAGTGGTCAGCCAAGGAAACTTAATGCAGCTGATGAAAAACACATCAAGCTTATTTACCTTCGAGATCGGAAGATTTCAAGCAGTGGCATCAGCTCAGAACTGACAGAAACCAGTGGTACCCAGGTACAGACATTTACTGTCCGGGGAAGTCTGGCCAGAACTGGTCTTCATGGAAGAGTTGCAGCCAAAAAGCTCTACCCCGACAAGGAACAAGGCCAAGTGACTGAACTAAGCACGAAAACATAGAAACTGGGGTGCAGAAACATGGCAGAAGGTGCTCTGGACTGATGAGTCAAAATTAGAAATATTTGGCTGTAGAAGAAGGCAGTTTGTTCGCCGAAGGGCTGGAGAGAGGTACAATAATGAGAGTCTGCAGGCAACAGTGAAGCATGGTAGAGGAGGTTCCTTTCAAGTTTGGGGCTGCATTTCTGCAAGTGGAGTTGGAGATTTGGTCAGGATGAATGGTGTCTTAAATGCTGAGAAATACAGGCAGATGCTAATCCATCATGCAATACCATCAGGGAGGCGTATGATTGGCACCAAATGTATTCTGCAGCAGGAACATAACCCCAAACATACAGCCAATGTCATTAACAACTATCTTCAGCTTAAAGAAGAACAGAAAGTCCTGCAAGTGATGGTATGACCCCCACAGAGCCCTGATCTCTACATCATCGAGTCTGTCTGGGTTTACATGAAGAGACAGAACATTTTTAGGAAGCCTACATCCACAGAAGATCTGTGGTTAGTTCTCCAAGATGTTTGGAACAATTTACCAGCCGAGTTCCTTCAAAAACTGTGCGCAAGTAGTTTTATTATGACACCTTTCGTTTATATACCGACTGTATTAGAGATAACTGGCGGGGAATGTTGCAGCATGCAAACACAGTTTGAGAATGGCTGAACTTTCAATCATTTCAGTGAATATCAGGGGTCTAAACGGGCCGGTCAAACGGACTAAATTCCTGGATTACTTGAGAAGAAAGAAAGTAGACGTTGCACTTGTACAAGAATCTCACCTACGCAAAAGAGATGTGAATCGTTTACAAAATAAATACTACCGAGTTGCGGCGGCATCCAGTGATGACACTAAAACTAAGGGCTCCATCGTTTTGCTATCGCGGAGTTGCGCTCTCACTATAGTTAAATGTAGTAAAGACCAAACTGGAAGGATATGCTACGTATGCACCACTATAAGGAATAGGAAAATAGCTTTTGTTTCTGTGTATGCGCCAGCTGTATTTGATGAAAACTTTTTTCCACGGTTAACTAATGAATTACTTTCACTTAGTGAATACTCTTTAATTGTAGGGGGAGATATGAACGCAGTGCTAGATCTGAAGCAGGATAGATCAGGGGTAAACCACACAAAGGCCCAACAACAGGCAGTAGACAGGTTCAGAGCAGTAGTGGAATCTCTTCATCTTACAGATATCTGGAGAATGCACAATCCAACTAGCAAAGATTACACTTTCTTTTCCACACGTCACCTCTCCCACTCCCGCATTGACTATATGTTATGTTCTACTGGGCTCAGGACAATGTTCCCATCAATAACAATGGAGCCAGCTATTATGTCTGATCACAAACCACTAATAACCACATTTCAATGTGCTGCCTGGGGAGAAAAGTCTAGAAGATGGCAATTTAACACCTCCCTTCTCCAGAACACAGAGTTTGATTTAGAATTTAGAACCAAACTCACTGAATTTATATTAGTCAACACAGGCTCGGTCTCTGATTCAGCATTTGTGTGGCAGGCGACAAAGGGATTTATCAGGGATTTTACATCCTCCTTTGCAGCTAACCTGAAGAAAAAAAGAGGCGCAAGGATTGCGGAATTGGAGGGAGAGTGTCAAACCTTAGAGCAATCTCTTACAAGCGGTTTCTCTAACTCTACATATGGTCTTTTAGTGAAAAGTCGAGCGGAATTGAACGATCTACTAAGAAGGAGAGCTGAATTTATAATGCACAGAGTGAGGCAGAATTATTATTTCAATGGTTGTAAACCGAGCAAATTGCTTGCTCTCAAATTAAAGCAGAGTGAGTCCAGGGGTACAATTAACAGCATCCGTACAGAGTCTGGTATTTCATCAGGCCCTAAAGATATCAATGGTACTTTTCAAGATTTTTATTCAAAGCTGTACAAGTCCTCAGCTAATCCTGACACATTACAGTGCCAGGACTTTCTTAAGAAACTGGATCTACCTTTTCTTGACTCAGAGGAGGCAGATGAACTGGGTGAACCAATATCACTAGAGGAACTTAAGTTAGCATTAAATGGAATGAATAAAGGGAGGACATCCGGATTAGATGGGATTCCACCAGAGCTTTTAGTACAATACTTTGATATACTTGGACCTACAATGTTACAAGCCATAACCTCAGCTGTAGAAAAGGGCACTTTTCTTCGACAGACAAACACCGCACTAATATCTCTTATACCCAAAAAAGGCAAAGATCATACTGATTGTTCCAATTATAGACCTATTAGCCTTCTTGGGACTGATGTTAAGCTTTTCTCTAAAATATTGGCACTTCGCTTGGAGCGCTTTATTGACAAATTAGTCCACCCCGACCAAACGGGTTTCATACCAAAGCGCAACGCTGCAGATAATGTACGTAGGTTACTGCATGTAATACATGAAGCCAGAAACCTCCCAACACCAGCAGCAGTTTTATCAGTCGATGCTGAAAAGGCGTTTGATCGCCTGGAGTGGAACTACCTGTGGCAAGTAATGGAGACACTTGGTCTTGGGCGCAAATTCATTGAGATGGTGCAGGTTTTATATGCCAATCCCACAGCCATAGTCTCAACCAATGGATTGCATTCACAGCCATTTCCTGTGGAGCGTGGCTCCCGACAAGGATGTCCACTTTCACCCATGCTGTTTGCTATATCTTTGGAACCACTAGCTCAAGCCATAAGGCAAAATACAATCTGTAATGTCCAATTCAAAGCTAGTAACAGCTCAATATCTTTATTTGCAGATGACATTTTGTTGTATATATCTGACCTTGAGGACTCTATTCCAAAGATTCTCAAGCTGTTTAGTGAATTTGGCTCAATCTCGGGTTATAAAATTAACTGGAACAAGTCTAATATGTTGCTATTAAACAACAGGCCAGTGTCTTTACCCATGACTAGTATGATACCAATCCAAAGCAAAATTACATATCTGGGTATCATCATTCACACATCATTACAGCGAGTTGTCCAAGACAACTATGAAACTATTTTAAGCAATGTCCGAAGTGATTTAGCTAGATGGACAGCTCTCCCAGGGTCACTACGGTCCAGGATTGCTGTTGTTAAAATGAACATTTTGCCCCGTGTGAACTTTTTAAGTGCAATGATCCCCCTACCTCCACCAGCAAATTTCTGGAAGAATCTTGATTCCCTAATTAGGCAGTATATTTGGAACAGCAAACAACCTAGACTCAAATTCACTACACTACAACGCACCACAGGCAATGGAGGCCTTGCTCTCCCCAACTTTAAAGTGTATCACATGGCCTTTCAGTTACGTGCCCTCAGAGTATGGATGGACCCCTTATGCACAGTCCCATGGAGAGAAATAGAGCAACAACTTATTGGAATTCCAAGATTACAAGACTTTGCTTTTGCAGGTATTGGTCTAAAAAAGTGTATGCTGACCTATGGCCCTATAATTACAAATACAATAGCCAACTTTAGGCGGGCGGAAGGACACTTGTGCTATACCAATAAGTGGCACAGGAATACCCCTCTATGGCACAACATGCACTTAATGTCCGGTAATAAGCCCTTTGTTTTAAAGGAGTGGAGTGAGAGAGGTATTTATACGCTGGACCTGTTGTTTGATGGAAAAGGTTTGCTGAGCTTTGAGGAACTCCGAACCAGTTTTGATGTCCCTAAAACATCTTTTTACTTTTATCTTTGCTTAAGATCAGCACTGAAAGGCTGTGGAGCGCCATGGGGGAAAGATCTTGAGGCACATCCAGTCATTAAGTGGGTTTCTGATAACCCCATGAGAGGTCTAGTTTCCGTGATCTACACAGAGCTAATGCAAGCATCCACAGGTGAACTCCCATTAGTAAAGAAATGGGAAAAAGATCTAAACATTCAGGGAGACGCTATCAATTGGGACGTAGTTTGGGATAATATTTTCCACTGCTCCAAAAACCCAAACCATCAGTCCATTCACTTTAATATATGCCACAGGACATATTGGACCCCTCAGAGAAGATATATTACAAAAGCCGTTTCCAATCCTCATTGTACATTCTGTCAACCTGAACAAACTGGGACTTTCCTACACATGGTGTGGGAGTGCGAAGAGGTACACGCTTTTTGGCATAAAACAACATCAATAATAGCTGATATAATAGGATGTCCAATCCCTCTTGAACCGGTCGTCTTATTACTAAATGATGAATCTGGGTTGAACCTGACTGAAAAACAGAGGAAGATATGGTTAGCTGGCTCAACAGCAACTAAGAAAATGATAGCCCAGAGATGGCTCCCTCCTCACTCTCTCGTTATGCGGAAGTGGTTATCATACTTTCTGGATATAGTGATGCTCGAGCTATCCACAGCAAGGGTTAACAAAGCAAAACTCAGAACTGTCGAACTGTGGAGATCTGCGGCAGCCCGAATCTCTTACATGCTGACCTCAACAGCACAGGAACTAGATAATTCCCCAGTAGACAGTGACTAGACAAGGTGTTTTATTTTATTTATTTACTTACTTTTGTTTGTTTGTTTTCTATTAAAATATTATTTTTTCTTTTTTTCATGAGACCGCAGGGGGGTGGGGGTGGGGGGGATTGTATGTTGTATGTTGTTTATCCTGTGGGCTGTGGGGGGTGGGGGGAGGGGGGGAGGGGGATTCA
This sequence comes from Sprattus sprattus, assembly GCF_963457725.1. Classification (NCBI taxonomy): domain Eukaryota; kingdom Metazoa; phylum Chordata; class Actinopteri; order Clupeiformes; family Clupeidae; genus Sprattus; species Sprattus sprattus. The sequence continues at coordinate 3,075,371 of NC_137920.1, read as the reverse complement.
GTTTATGTACACCAGATGATAAATGGAAATAATGTTCTGATATACTTTTGTCTTGCATGTTGTAACTGCATGAATGTCTTGACTGCATAAATGGTGTCAATAAAAAATTGATCACAAAAAAAAAAAAACTGTGCGCAAGTGTATCTGGAAGAATTGATGCTATTTTGAAGGCAAAGGGTGGTCACACCAAATATTGATTTAATTTTGAATTTTCTTCTGTTCCTTCACTGCATTTTGTTAATTTATGAAGAATTGATGAAAATAAACTTTTAACACTTCCATTTTTGAAAGCATTCTTAGTTTACAGCATTTTTTCACACGTGCCTAAAACTTTTGCACAGTACTGTATTCGCTTTGATATTTCAACACATTTACAGATTACTCTTGAATATCGTGAAACATATCTCAAATAAGAAAAAAGTGTCTAAAGGAAATTCACGCTGACAGAATGTAGGTACGCTGCACCTATCCAGTCTATTGTAGCCTGTGCTTTGCTAATGTAAATGCATTTGTCCCTGAAGTCATGCCAAACGCACATTATTCGTAATGTACAATCTTGCGCGCAAGTTGAAACGCATCTGCAGTAAAGCATAGCATACATGTACTTTTGAAGTTTAGTCGAAAAAGTAATACTTTTGGTGAACGACTAAAGTTATCCACTGTCCTTAGCTAACATTTAGTTCTAAAGTCGGGTTAGCTGGTCAGAAGCACCAATGGATTGGTTTTTAGTGAGGAGAGTGACAGAGGGACAGACTGCCACGATATAGGGACAAGGACAGGCTTCCAACAAAGCTACACTATCACAGGATACAGGGAAACAAAGTCGGAAAAGAAAAAGAAAATACAATGAGGACTACATCAAATACGGATTTACAGTAACAACAGACAGAGCAGGAGAGGAGGTACCACTGTGTTTTGTGTGTTCAACATTACTGTCAAATGAAGCCATGAAGCTGTCAAAACTAAATTGCGTGTCTAAAAACGTAGACGCTTCAAGAACGTCTTGGCAAAGTGAGACGGGCAAAACAGCTGCAGACACACCAGGCTGTTTTGCCCTGCGCCTATGCTGCGTGCGCAACCTGCCTGGCCGAGTGTGCCATTGATGAGCGGTGCGCCTCCGCGCCTTGCGCTGAACAGTTGAAAATATTTCAACTTTTAAGTGCACCTAAAAATGCTTGAAAGGCGCACCATAGAAAAAAATGGTTTTGCTACCGTCAAGTTTTTAGAAATGCGCTTGGTGTGTTTCAGCTCTATTGCAGCATATGGGGACGCATACAACATTACTTGAATGCTAAGCCTATTGAGTACATTCAACAGATGTTGCGTGATTTTTATGTCTTAAGTGGATAAGTTGCCAGACAGAATTTCCAGAGCTTGCTGCAAAAGGAATGAGGTGCCTGAAAACCCCTGGTGTATGGGGTTAGCCTAGCTGTAGTGGTGACTGGGGTTGACTAGCTAGGAGTAAAACCTAGAGTTAAGTTAGCAAAGTTCCTAGGGGTTCGCATTATATTTTTGTCATTGTTTCATAGCCTCAGCATGTTTATCATTAATGAAATAATTACTGAGTTGTTTATCTTACTTTGAGGTACAATGGTAGCTGGAGGAGGAGTCACAGTGAACTGGATAAAGCCTGGTTGGTTACTGTTGATGAAGGAGTTGATCCAGCTCTGATAACGGGACACCCTTGTGTAAACACCAGGGAAATTGGGTTGAGCACAGCCTCTTCCAAAACTAACGATACCGGACTGGACCCACACAGAGTCCTGTTTGCTCACCAGTGGACCTCCTGAGTCTCCCTGAAAACAGAAGTGTCATCATGAAAATACAAAATAATTTCCTTAAGCATGGCAGAGAAGGTTTGATGATCTTCATCAGGGGACACAACAGAAAGTTTTGTTCTTAAAGTTCTTATGAAATACATTTTGTTTTTACATTCATTAATTTCTCTGTTTATCAAACTCTCAGTCCTATGATGAAAAGATGAGCATCTTCCTTACCTGACATGCATCTTTCCCTCCAGTGAGTACACCAGCACAGATCATGTTGTCTGTGATTGAGCCGACTCCATACAAAGAGTTACACTGTGTGTTCACAATCACAAGCACCTCAACTTCCTGTAGAGTCCCAGGGGATGGAAGGGATACTGGGAGTGACATAGAGACAACACACTCAAGACTGGGAAAGGAAATATTACCTAACTACAAAACACTCAAGACTGGGAAAGGGAACGTTACCTAACTATAACACACTCAACACTGGGAAAGGGAACGTTACCTAACTACAACACACTCAACACTGGGAAAGGGAACGTTACCTAACTACAACACACTCAACACTGGGAAAGGGAACGTTACCTAACTACAACACACTCAAGACTGGGAAAGGGAACGTTACCTAACTATAACACACTCAACACTGGGAAAGGAAACATTACCTAACTATAACACACTCAACACTGGGAAAGGGAACGTTACCTAACTATAACACACTCAAGACTGGGAAAGGGAACGTTACCTAACTACAACACACTCAAGACTGGGAAAGGGAACGTTATCTAACTACAACACACTCAAGACTGGGAAAGGAAACGTTATCTAACTACAACACACTCAAGACTGGGAAAGGGAATGTTACCTTACTATAACACACTCAAGACTGGGAAAGGGAACGTTATCTAACTACAACACACTCAAGACTGGGAAAGGGAACGTTACCTTACTATAACACACTCAAGACTGGGAAAGGGAACGTTATCTAACTACAACACACTCAAGACTGGGAAAGGGAACGTTACCTAACTACAACACACTCAAGACTGGGAAAGGGAACGTTATCTACAGTAACTATAACACACTCAAGACTGGAAAAAGGGACAAATAAGCTTCTAAGACCGTGATATTTATTTTATATTTGACTTACGTTCACCCGAGTACAACTCCCAGCATTTCCCCATCCAGATTATTATTGACACTTTTATTAATATCAACACTTTTATTAATATCAGTACTTAAATCAAATACTAAATATTCCCCAGCCAGATTATTATTGACACTTGTGTATGTGCACTTTTCTTAATATGAATACTTAAATCAAATACTAAATATCAGTGAATGTACAATTTAATTGATATCAATGCTTAATTCAAATACTTAACAGCAGCCTATGTACGCTTTTCTAAATGCTCCATGGCCTACTACCTTATTACCAATTTTAGTTTACCTCCATCACGAATGTCTCCCCAGCCAGTGACCCAGCTGTTGGTGCGATTGACGAACACACTCTCACTGGCAGCCAGACACACAGGCCTGATGAAGTTAGTGAAGGTGACTGAGGCACTGAGCTGAAGCAGAGCAATGTCGTTGCCGCTGGTGGAACTGATGTAATCGACGTGGATGACAATCCTACTCACGGTCGCTCTCACTTCATTTGGGTTGCTGCCCTCCTGGTTCTGCCGACCTAAATACACCTCAAGATCACCTGCACCCACACTGTCAAGAAGAAGACAGATCATTAATGAATAACAAGGAATGAAATACACTGTGGCGAAAAATAACAGCACAGTTTTGTAGAGTACATATATGGCTTTTATTATTAAGGTATGTTTCAGAAAACAAATATTTGTCTTGGCCGCTAGCAGCTAAGGGGAATTCGAACACGTTGCTAAAAACAGTGGGGGGAGGTCCGCAAATCGTCCACGAACCGTGCTGAACAAGGGGGTTAAGAGAACCCAGATACACCACAACATCAGCTACAGCTACACACTGACATGACAACCGGACAAGACCCAAATACACCACAACATCAGCTACAGCTACACACTGACATGACAACCGGACAAGACCCAAATACACCACAACATCAGCTACAGCTACACACTGACATGACAACCGGACAAGACCCAAATACACCACAATATCAGCTACAGCTACACACTGACATGACAACAGGACAAGACCCAAATACACCTCAACACCAGCTACAGTCACACACTGACATGACAAGACCCAAATACACCACAACATCAGCTACAGTTACGCACTGTCTGACATGACCCAAATACACCACAACATCAGCTACAGTCCCAAGACAAAACAAGTAATTTTATGACTTGATTTAAAAAAAAAAAAAAATCTGTAGATGTTCTTCTGTTTGAGTGACAGCACTAGTTACCTTGGGAAACAGTGAGCAGCTGAGAGCACCCAGTCCTTATTGATGAGGGATCCTCCACAGATGTGGGAGCCAAAAAAGTGGATACTGGCCTGCCATGGCCAACTACCTGCTGGTGCATCCTGGCCCCCAACTATCCTGGTGTTGAGTGGAGGTCTGCCACACACTGGAAGAGAGAGGCTAGCGTTAAGGGCTACCATACACTGTGAATGTAAGTGTGTGTCTGTACATATATATATATATATATATATATATATATATATATATATATATATATATATATATATATATATATATATTATGGCATGCCGTTCAGGAAATTAACATTTGAATATATATATACAAAACTCTGAATATATATACAAAAGTCTGAATATATATACAAAACTCTGAATATATATACAAAAGTCTGAATATATATACAAAACTCTGAATATATATATACAAAAGTCTGGATATATATATATACAAAAGTCTGAATATATATACAAAACTCTGAATATATATACAAAAGTCTGAATATATATACAAAACTCTGAATATATATATACAAGAGTCTGAATATATATACAAAAGTCTGAATATATATACAAAACTCTGAATATATATACAAAAGTCTGAATATATATACAAAACGAAGTCTGAATATATATACAAAACAAAGTCTGAATATATATATACAAAACAAAGTCTGAATATATATACAAAACGAAGTCTGAATATATATACAAAACTCTGAACTCTGAAGCGCTCAATCCGTCTTTGTCCGCCATATTGGATTGAGCGCTTCCTATTAAATCAATGGTACCAAAATGTTTGTAATTACGTATTTTCTGCTTCATGAAACTCTGTTTTTCTGTTGTATTGTTCAATTTTGACATTGATTTCTCACTAGAAATGCAATAATAACACGTTTATTTTACACCGTTTGACTTCACAAAGGATATTTTTAGAGGCAGGTTCCCCATTGACTTGACTGGGGTCTTGTCAAAACCTTCGTAATTCCTTGTTTTCTGCTTCATGAAATACTGTTTTTCTGTTATATGGTAGGGTGACCAGACGTGCTCTTTTTCGGACATGTCCTCTTTTTGAGACCTAAAAAATGCGTCCGGCAGGGATTCCCAAATCGTCCGGGATTTTGCCTCGTCGGGTGCTTCTCAAAATGATATTTCTACGAGTAAGTAAGGGTAGACACATTTCTGGAAACACACCCGTGACCTTTGACTGGTTATATTGTCCTGTAGTACCTTACGTTATTTATACCCTTGGAATGGCCAACCTATCTAGGTCATGGTGAGTATTATTTTGTAGAAGGGAAATAGTCAGTAGCAATCTATAACACAATTATATGCTTATCCTACATAAACTATGGAAACTGTTACAAAAAAAAATATTCAATTCAATGAATAATGTCTTATTTTCATTGGTATATGCAATGAGGATTTCTTGGTAATCATTTTTTGTCCAATGTCAAGTTTCTATTTGATCATGTGACGAGAGGATACGATGTGTAGGCTATCCCATTTAAACGTAAAAATGTCCTTCGTTAAGTCAAACGATAAAACATGAACGTGTTATTATTGCATTTTTAGCGAGAAATCAATGTTTAACATAGCCTTATAACAGAAAAACAGTATTTCATGAAGCAGAAAACAAGGAATTAAAAAGGTTTTGATGAGACCCCAGTCAAGTCAATGGAAGACTTGCCTCTAAAAATATCCTTCGTGAAGTCAAACGGTGTAACATAAACGTGTTATTATTGCATTTCTAGTGAGAAATCAATGTCAAAATTGAACAATATAACAGAAAAACAGTATTTCATGAAGCAGAAAATACGTAATTACAAACATTTTGGTACCATTGATTTAATAGGAAGCGCTCAATCCAATATGGCGGACAAAGACGGATTGAGCACTTCAGAGTTCAGAGTTTTGTATATATATATTCAGACTTCGTTTTGTATATATATTCAGACTTTTGTATATATATTCAGACTTTTGTATATATATTCAGACTTTTGTATATATATATTCAGACTTTTGTATATATATTCAGACTTTTGTATATATATTCAGAGTTTTGTATATATATTCAGACTTTTGTATATATATTCAGAGCTTTGTATATATATTCAGACTTTTGTATATATACAGTATATTCAAATGTTAATTTCCTGAACGGCATGCCATAATATATATATATATATATATATATATATATATATATATATATATATATATATATTTATATATATAGGGTGAGGTAGAGGTTCTCTAGCATAGGTGCCTGTGTGTACGTATGCGTGTATATAGTGTGTGTGTGTGTGTGTGTGTGTGTGTGTGTGTGTGTGTGTGTGTGTGTGTGTGTGTGTGTGTGTAACATATGTATATGATTCCCACAAAACTGTGCCAACGTTAGGCGTAATATCTGCGCAAATTGCAGGTAAAGACATGGAACCGTATTTACAAAGGCCTTGCATTTGAGTAAAAATGCAGATTGCCTGCTGCTGGGATGGTTTAAGAGAAAGTGGGTTGTCGTCGCAAAGAGATGGGAGGAGATGCATCAAGTGCGCCTAATTATGTATTAGAAACAAGGCAAGAGGTGTTTTAGCATGAAATATCAGCAGCTTATTGAAAACGTGTGTGCGAGAAATTTGACACAGTTAATAAAAATAATAAATTCGAAATGTTATTTGTTTAAATCTTTATATTTTATATATCATTTAATATAGGCATATCAAAAAATTCCAGCTAGATGTATAATAATTAAGACCTTTGGTAGGTTTTTAATGGCACACAAGACACCCTGGAACACACACGTGCATTTATGGAGGCGACACAGGACACACACACACACACACACACACGCAGGCAGGCCTGAGGTAGCGGTGAATTTATTTTCTGCATTTTCCTATCATGGACTGTCCTTCTTCAAGGACCCCCCAGGAGTAGTGGGCAGCTTGTAGCGCCCGGGGACCAGGTGAACTCTCCATCTTTGGTCAGGGATGGACATGTGTTCTGTTATGTTCTGCCAGGCTTTACCCTGAATAGCCACTCAATGTATGGTTTACTTTAAACCATATTCTTTGCCTTTTCCACCAAATGTTTAAGCACACCGAGTACAGTGCTCGCCTTCTGCGTAGAAGTAAGGCATATCTATTTAGGAAAAGAACTTGTACCTGAAGTTCATTAACTGAACTAAGTAAATTGTAGAGACAGAGCAGCATATTTCATTTCACCTTCCATGTTTATTTTGATGTTATAGCCTCTCAAGCGCAAGCTACCCCCAGTGCCATGTATCTGAAATCCTCTGTTACCCCTGACAACGTAGTGTGGACTGGTGGTCACAAGTGTAACGACCCTCAGTTGTACAGGTGTTGGGTGATATACAATCAGACCAGGGATTCCACACAATGGCTTTATTTCACAATTAAAAATACATTGCATGAGTTTGTCAGCAAACTCGACAGCATTCCTGATCTGAAGTAATGTAAAGAAAATATCAGGACAATGCTCTATATAACTCATGCTATTATCTTGGTTCAAACCCTTGCAAATTGCTGCATAGCATTACGTTTTTGAGAGCATCTGTTGACTCAACTTATTTATACATTCATGAATAAAAATTGGTTCATTTATTAAAATATCAAATAATTCATGGAGCACTCCCAAAAGCTAAGTTTACTGTAACCTCGTAAACCAAAAGCTATAATTCTAATTCTAACTCATCATTCAGGAACACGCAGGCCCTTTCTTCCGTATTTCAGCGACGCCTTTTTAACCCTAATGGGCGCGGTTAGGCTCTGATTACGCGCTGAGGTTCTTGTTTGATAAATACGACTCAAATGTGGAAACACGACATGCGCTATATGCGGTTTGGCTTAAACCATATTATGTAAGGGATAACGGCAGACGAGCTGTGCAGTTCTACAAAGTTAATGGACGCTGCTTATCATTTACAACATCCAAAAATGTTTTTATTATTATTATTATTATTTCGAATTTCCTTTATCTTTAGGAAACTTAATATGCGTAATAACCTGATGAATTCTTGATTTGAAGCCTAGTGCTCCCGTTAGAGAAAGTAGTGAGAAAGTAGTGCGTGGAACTGGTCTTATCATATGACCTTTAGTTTCCCCGGGCATTGCTGCAAAGTGACACTCATGAGCTCTCCTCTGTAAACGGACACACAGACACAGGTGTTGTTCATAAGGTTTTACTATTTAAAGTTGAACTCCACATTTCCGTTGATGGTGAAGTTGGACAGAGCAACAGGGAGGTCAAGTTTGGTAATTTTGGTCGAAGGCTCACAATCGACAGCAAGGCGTTGAGGAGCAGGTGAGTTAGCCGTGTGAGCTGGACCACTGGCCGTTAAAATGTCACTCCATCGCTTCCTCTCAACTACACTTGGGGTCCAATAGTTTTTCAGGCTGGACTCGCACCGATGCCCAGTGACTGCCGTTAAAATAACAAAAACTACAATGGGACACTTTCAACTTGTTTATATTGATTTGGATATCGCCACTAACTCGCGTGTGAGAGCAAGTGAGGCTAGCTAGCTACTATGTGTTTCAATGGATTTTTGGTCTTAGCGTTAGCAGCTGCCTTCAAATAATATTCGAGACTTTCAGTTAAGACTTACAATACTCTGCAACATTCGTGTAGCACATAAACAACTAACCGAGTCAATTTAGACATATAAAAAGTTGTGTAGATAGCTTAATTCACATAAAACATTTCCCACTAACTTCTCTCAACACGCCGCCATCTTGGTTCGAATTATCATAGCTGTCAAAAAATAAACGTTACGTTGGTTGTCAATGGTAACCATTCAAGAGCATTGATATGGAACGGCGATTTAACTTTTCTACTGGGACTACATCCAAGGTGTGCATCTATACGAACTTATTGTACACCCCATTAGCCAATCAGAAAACAGTATTTTTATATCATAGTAAAACTGCATACACATGTGTGTGTTTATTAGGGCTGTCAAAATTGCTCAAAAAGCCATTTGAATAATCCCTTAAAAAAAACACATACATTCTAAACATTCATTCTCAAACATATATGAATATCAGGTTGGCATTAGGCACGTCAATAACAGGACAAATTAATGCAACGAGATCTAACTACTTGTATAGGTATGACATTTTGAGGAGTTAGAGCTCAAACAAACAAAAAAATAAAAAAATAATAATAAATAAATATATAAAAAAACACAGTATGATATTTTCTCCCTCATTAGTGTGCTTGCCCGAAGGGAAGCACAGTATTGTTATCGTCAAGTTTTCTTTATTAGTGTGCTTGCCCGAAGGGAAGCACAGTATTGTTATCGTCAAGTTTTCTTTATTAGTGTGCTTGCCCGAAGGGAAGCACAGTATTGTTATCGTCAAGTTTTCTTTATTAGTGTGCTTGCCCGAAGGGAAGCACAGTATTGTTATCGTCAAGTTTTCTTTATTTATTTATTCCGTACGTTTTTCTTGCAGCTAACTACTCCTCGCCCGATTGAGCTAGAGACGCCATTCAAACACCAAAACGTCCGGCCCGATCCGGTGCAAGCTGCTATGACTTTTCGTGGCGGTACCCCTTGCCACTCCTTTTTTATCCCTCTTTTTCATCCCCTTTTTCTCTCATTGACTAACATGGTGGAAGGTTGAGCCATTGTGACGTCACACGCTCTAGCCAACTGAAATTAGATCAGTTGAGATAGAAGAAGGCGAAGCTCTCTTAAATGCCATAAGTGGTTAGATAGAGTGCAAAATATTAAAACGAATGTAGTGGCAAGTGGCAACAGTTTCAGGTACAGTTTATACACCCGCTCTAACAGTGTTAACCAGTATGTGAGTAACGTGGGTTTTATTAAGGCATAGCGACGCGTGTGTAATGTGTAGCTATTTCAATCCGTTTGTTAACCTTTCCGGCTGTCTGTATACCAGCAGCAGAGCGGAGTATTTTACTCCCATGCCATCTCGGAATGAAATAGCTACACAATACACACGCTATGCTTTAATAAAACTCACCTTTTACGAGACACCAACAGAGGCACAACCGACAAGTCTTACCATTGACGTTCGTTCTGAAACTACAGCCATCCAGGTTAATCCAAGTTGTTGTGGAGAACGACAGTTGCATCAATCATATTTCATTAAAACTTCACACTTCTTACATTGGACATATCCACCAGCCTAATTAGAATCTGCATTGTCTACTGAGCAGAAATATCTCCATACAGTAGATTTCCCTTCGTTTAGTATCATTTTAAACTTTCCAGATGACTGTATTGTCCCCGCTCGTCAAGTGATACGTGTCCAGAAACAAGGCTCCTTTGACTGGATAGCCAGAGCTAGCATAACTGCCATTGAAATCCAATGGTAATGCTACCTAGCTAGGTATGCTAATTGTCGGTATCCATCGTTAACTCGTTAATCGTTAACCATCATGTCACTGGCTTTAATTTAAGAATGGCATGTTAGTAGTACATTTAATATCAGTACACTTGATTCATTACTTCTGATGTGTTACTTATATATGTTACTTATTAGCAGCTAGCTACCTAGCTAGCCACTATGTGTTCCGATGTGTTTTCAGTTAGCGTTAGCGTTAGCGGCAAGCTAGCTGCTGTAATAGTTGAGTTGAGCTTCAGTTAAGACGCTGCGTACCGTACTTCATCATCACATTCGATTATTTATTACAAACAAATTCGAATTCAGCTGTAGGCATGAGATCTGTATCTTGGAGACTAATTGCATCCACAATTTAAGTACTGCAAGCTAGACTACTATGCAGTTGACACAACACAGGAGGTCCCTGGGCCTGAGAAGGGAAGGGAAGGAGTTTAATGTAGCTATAATATGGAATTTTAAATGTGCCTAAAACTAGACTAAATTGTAATGAGTTTTCGAAAACTAGACTGAAACTAAGAAGGATAACTATGACTAAATGTGACTAAAACTGTTGTAATGTTTAAGATAGTAGTTCTCTGTTGTACCACCAGGCGGGGCTCTACTATAAAGTGACACTGGCATTATGCATTTCCTTTGTTCTGTGAATGCACGAGTAAAAAGACCTGTGGCTACTCTGTATGGCGACACTTCTAAGATTCTACATAAAGCTACATGTTGATACATCGTTCTCCGTTGTCCGTGTCTTTGGTCAGGTTACTACATAATATGGAATTTTAAATGTGCCAAAAACTAGACTAAATTGTAATGAGTTTTCGAAAACTAGACTGAAACTAAGAAGGATAACTATGACTAAATGTGACTAAAACTAATATGCATTTTTGTCTTAAGACTGAATCTAAAAATAGCTGCCAAAATGAACACTGAGATAGGGGACCCCTTAATCTGCAATTCATGGTTGCTAGCTCTAATCAGATGTACTACCTAGGCTTATAAGAGAAGACTAACTTTTTATGCCAACGAACACCAATAACTAGAACTAATTTGACAGACTATAAACCAATGTGATACACGTGCTCTCTATCTATACAGTAAAAGTGTTGCTTACGTTTGATACTAGACCTACAGTCTAACTCTAACTGCATTAAGTCTAACATAAAGGCCTATCTTACAATAAACTTTAAGTAAAGCTGGCTATGTAACCGCATTCTTTCCAATATTGTTGCAGAGATGTTTCCTTTTACCAAGATAGCAATTTCAACAATTAACTTAGCTCAGTAAGTCAGTATAACGAAACTCTGAGATGCCCTCATATGTCTAAACGTCAGTGGAGCCAAAAAATAATGGTTGAGCTTGGTTTCTTTCTAAAATATATTGGAAGAAGGCCCCAATACACTGATTGAGTAGATGTAAATACATGTTAATTCATAGGCACTTGTTCTCTCTGTCACAGAGCAAGCACACTCTCGCAGTTCGTTCACGAAACGCATTCTAGTTAGTGTGCTTGCCCGAAGGGAAGCACAGTATTGTTATCGTCAAGTTTTCTTTATTTATTCCGTACGTTTTTCTTGCAGCTAACTACTCCTCGCCCGATTGAGCTAGAGACGCCATTCAAACACCAAAACGTCCGGCCCGATCCGGTGCAAGCTGCTATGACTTTTCGTGGCGATACTCTTTGCCACTCCTTTTTTATCCCTCTTTTTCATCCCCTTTTTCTCTCATTGACTAACATGGGGAAGGTTGAGCCATTGTGACGTCACCCACTAAGGCGAAGCTCTGTATTCTCCTGTAACGGCAGTTGACGGCCAGCGACGACCAGCATACAATCATGGATATAAACACTAGAAATGCTGTTGCTGAACTTCATCTACACACCTGATTTAATTCTTTAAGCCTTATTGGACATATTTTTATCTTAAAAGCTATATATATATTTGTATTTAACTATTTTGAGAAATGATAACGTTATTACGTGATGTGCCTTCGCTGCAGAACAGGATGGTATAAGAGAAAGAGAGCGGAGATTCTCCTAACTAGCTGGCTAATGTAGCCATCCCATTTAAGCTATTCATATTACCGCTAAGCTATTTGTGACATTGGTAATTATACAGTATAATTTGTTACATTTCACTCTCAATTTTTCCCGCTACAAACTGCTTAGTATTCCACTTTGTAGCCTTCTCTAATCACTCGATTACCTCAGCCAGCCAGATTGGCAAAATGACAGCACCGAGAGGTCCACGTATGTTTACCCTGGAGAGAGCAGTAGTGCTTTGCCAAATTGAGCCAGAGATTTTCGAGTCGAATGACAACGAAACTAATGTAAGTTGTAAAATGAATGTTGATGGATAACAACCTAAATCTGAGCCATAGTTGCCAACTCTGGCATCTACAACATTTCTGATTAGCTAATAGCCTACACATAGCCTCTTACTCTATAAAACATTAAAGCAAATATGGCGATTATTATTTACCTTATCTGCTGGTAACCATAGAAGATCGTGAAGTAGGCCTACTAGTGATTTGAGTCCAAGCCCATATGTATTGTAGATGAGGTAATCCACTTGGTGCTAACAAGCACATATCAAAACTCCAGTCAAAACGATGGTCTGTCGACAACGCAGATTTCGCTAATATGTTTATCCTACTTGTAACTTGTTGGTTGCTAGAAAGCTCTCTGAACATATGACCGGTCTTACTATACTGTTAGTACACAGAGTATTCCTATTTTATGGACTGCATGGCTTATGAACAAAGCTCATGTAAAGTGACATTTCTAGTAACGTAATCTTGGAATGTGGCCTGGCTCACGTCGCTGTCATTCTTCCACACTGTCAGTGGACGAGCGTTGGCTCACTGTAGATTCACTTTGTTTGCGTTATTTCAGTGTAGTATTTATTTATATATTTAATTTTGCAATTAGGCTATATAGGCTGTCAAAAGGTGTTGTATCGCTATGGCAGGGTTACATGAAGTAAATATGAATGTAATAGACTACTTTGTGCTACTGAATAATGCAGCTGAGATAATAAAGTCTTTGGAAGATGTTTTGTGTCATGTCTATAGGTTTATGTCTGTAAATGTGAAATGGTTAGTGGTAGGCCTACATCTCATGGCATTTCAATATATTTCTAGTTTAGTGAGCTACACTTTAGATATTTTCTGAGAGTCTTCGAGTTTAGCTGCCCCCTCCTTATATGGATAAAACATATAACAAGCCAGACATCACTGTTGAGAGAGAACTGCATTAAGTCTAACATATAGGCCTATCTTACAATAAACTTTAAGTAAAGCTGGCTATGTAACCGCATTCATTCCAATATTGTTGCAGAGATGTTTCCTTTTACCAAGATAACAATTTCAACAATTCACTTAGCTCAGTAAGTCAGTATAACGAAACTCTGGAACTATTAGGCTATGACCAAATGTAACACACTAGACCCTTTCACAATAAACAAGCAAACAAACAAACAAAAACAGAACAACAAAGATACCCTCATATGTCTAAACGTCAGTGGAGCCAAAATATAATGGTTGAGCTTGGTTGCTTGCTAAAATATATTGGAAGAAGGCCCCACTACACTGATTGAGTAGATGTAAATACATGTTAATTCATTGGCACTTGTTCTCTCTGTCACAGAGCAAGCACACTCTCGCAGTTCGTTCACGAAACGCATTCTAGTTTATTTATTTATTTATTCCGTACGTTTTTCTTGCAGCTAACTACTCCTCGCCCGATTGAGCTAGAGACGCCATTCAAACACCAAAACGTCCGGCCCGATCCGGTTCAAGCTGCTATGACTTTTCGTGGCGGTACTCCTTGTCACTCCTTTTTTATTCCATTTTTTCATCCCCCTTTTCTCTCATTGACTAACATGGGGAAGGTTGAGCCATTGTGACGTCACCCGCTCTATCAGTCGTTCTCCATTCAACTGTAGGAATATTAAGAGACACCTTCCAGGGCTCTACAGTGCGAGTATTTCACTCGCATAAATAGGTACGTGCAAACTTGAAAAATAATTTACAAGCACAGTGTGCGAGTGACAGACAGTTGTCAATACGGCGCCAAAAAGTGAAGCATTCCATTGATTTCACATGGAAACAACTGACAGGGTCGCGACTCCAGGGTTATCGACGGGACCAACAGCAGCAGCAGCATAATCATCATCTGGATTTACTGACATTTTCGGTATATATAAACACATAATATCAATTGGTAACTGGTGTGTTGTATCCTGTTTATGTCTGATACTTTATAAACATTTATGTTTTACGTTAACTTATTACACTAGGCAGCAGTATTGTGAAGTAGAGCTAGAAATGGCTTTGCTAGCTCCCATATTGTAGCTCACACCAGCAACTGCTCAATTTAGGACAGAAAGGAGTTTGGTAAATTAGCTTGTAACTGTCAATGATAACTAGTTATTAGAATATATTAGCCAACGTTAAGTTGACTTCAAAGGGGCAGTCGAGTGTTTAGGTTGTGTCAGCTAGCTTGGAAAGCTAGCTAATAATTTTTGATTGAAGCTTCACGTTAGCCTCTGTAAACGTTTAGCTAGCTAACGTTAGCTAACTATGAGGCAGCATATCCCAAGTAACTTGTTGTGACCGATAGCGTGAGTTAACATTAACCCGTGTCCTGGGAGTAATGATTCATGAGAGACCTTGAATCATTAGGTTAACTGAAAAACGTTTGAGGATGTACACACAGCATAGCTGTTGTAGTGTGCTCAGTTTTCGAAAACTAGACTGAAACTAAGAAGGATAACTATGACTAAATGTGACTAAAACTAATATGCACTGAATCTAAAATAGCTGCCAAAATGAACACTGAGATGTATTAATTTTGGCAGCTATTTTAGATTCAGTCTTAAGACAAAAATGCATATTAGTTTTAGTCACATTTAGTCATAGTTATCCTTCTTAGTTTCAGAAGAGGTTTTTCATGGTTGCTAACTCTAATCAGATGTACTATAGGCTTATAAGAGAAGACTATCTTTTTATGCCAACGAACACCAATAACTAGAACTAATTTGACAGACTATAAACCAATGTGATACACGTGCTCTCTAGCTATACAGTAAAAGTGTTGCTTACGTTTGATACTAGACCTACAGTCTAACTCTAACTGCATTAAGTCTAACATATAGGCCTATCTTACAATAAACTTTAAGTAAAGCTGGCTGTTCCGCATTCATTCCAATATTGTTGCAGAGATGTTTCCTTTTACCAAGATAACAATTTCAACAATTCACTTAGCTCAGTAAGTCAGTATAACGAGACTCTGGAACTATCAGGCTATGACCAAATGTAACACACTAGACCCTTTCACAATAAACAAGCAAACAAACAAACAAAAACAGAACAACAAAGATACCCTCATATGTCTAAACGTCAGTGGAGCCAAAATATAATGGTTGAGCTTGGTTGCTTGCTAAAATATATTGGAAGAAGGCCCCACTACACTGATTGAGTAGATGTAAATACATGTGTGGGATCTATTTTATGTTTAGATGAACATGGATTAACTCATCTGTATGAAAGTCTCACTTAGGGAAGGCAGACTAGTTGGGAAACAGTGACTTAGCCACACACATGATTCACTGATGTTAGAGGGAGCAATAAAGTTACTACACAGGCACATTCCAAGAAAGGAGGGGGTCCCGGGGGGTGCCTGTCACGACACACACACACACACCTAGGAGGTTTCAGAGGAGTTAGAGAAGAGGGAATAGTTATTTCTGATTGGTTTTGGCAGACAACCAGCTAGAACACACCCCACAATGTACAGGCCTTAAAATGGCCTGCAGACCATTCATACAATGAGATCGAGCTAATCCATGGACCATCTCCTTATTGTAGCTTATTGATTACAATAATAAACCTCCAGATTTCTACATCCTGCCTCTGGTCTTCTGATTGAAAGAAAATGTGTAGTGAGATCCTATTCTCGCCACATCACATGTTAATTCATTGGCACTTGTTCTCTCTGTCACAGAGCAAGCACACTCTCGCAGTTCGTTCACGAAACGCATTCTAGTTTGTTTTGCTAGTTGATGGCCTGATCCAAGAGCAAAAAGGAGCTGCTACCCTGAGCTGCTTCCTGCAGTTCCATGTCCTTCTGCTTTTGGAGTCTCTTTTCTTGGCATTATACTGCAAATTTTGTTAATGACATTCATAAACCTACCAATGTTGTGCATAATAATTAAGAGTGACTAACATAATCTCTATAAAGCGTACAACACAGTACACACACATTTTTATAACTGTTTTCTTTTGGAAATGAAGCATAGGCAGCATTACACTAATAATATACCACAATATACCTCACCAGACTGTGATGTAGCTCAACTTACCTCAAAAGACCTATCTTTCATTTAAATTATTACGTATTTAAAAAAACTAGCGAACTTCGTACTTTTAAGTGTTATTTGTAGACCAGTAAAACTGCCTTTAAATCATCTGCCTGCCTGCCTGCCTGCCTGCCTGCCTGCCTGTCTGTCTGTCTGTCTGTCTGTCTGTCTGTCTGTCTGGCTGGCTGTCTGGCTGTCTGGCTGTCTGCCTGTATCTCTCTCCCTTTCTCTCTCTTAATTAAACATGTCAGTAAACAGCTGGACAAGGATTTGAAATCACAGACTTCGTGAGTTTTTTTGTTTGTTTAGATTTTTAGGAAACGTCGGACCAGTTGCAACGTTATGTTTTCAGCGGCGCTATTGTTGTGGTTAATTGATCAACAAACAACTTTGGGGGATTGCACAAACACCGTCATTACCTGTTTGTCTGATGTTGCGGGTCAGAGAAGAAGTTTTGGCCTGGCGCTCAACACTGCCTGAGCACTAGTCGGAGGAGGGAGGGGACGCGGTGGGGGCTTGTGAGCGGCGCGGAGTATGTCGGGGCGAAATTTTCACAAGAACTCAAATAAATGCCCCGTCAGATATTAAAACACATTCTGGGGGAATTGATGAGGGAGAGAGTAATTTTGATTCTCAAATATTGATGAATGAAGAAAAAATTGCACTCCAGCAGAAGGGGCACTTTTCTCATACAGGGCAAAAGGGCTGGAGCACCA
>NC_137920.1:3037732-3047732 GCF_963457725.1 Sprattus sprattus | reverse complement strand
TTGGCGCTGCATAAAGGCTCGTCCTTTTTCACACCACATAGTCACGAACGTGCACACAAATGCACGCGGACCTGCGGTGGTCAGGACAAAGGGACACACACACATTCTTTCAGGCGCGCTCCTAAAAGCGCAATACCGAGTTTACAAGCTCGCTCACACACACACTCCCTCTCCCTTACACATACATACTTCTTCAATTAATTAGTTAGATACATTTAGCTAGATTACATATTGTGTGTTATTTCTTTATCATTGTGTAATAAATACTTTGATTTATATACGCTGGTTTATTTAATGTTACACAAGAATGGACGTTGTCAACCTCTTCTATTCTGAACTCCAATGACCTTCAACCATACTATTAATAAGGTAACTTTGTTTGTAGTTATTAATTTAATTATTAATCAGAGTTCCAAATTGATAGTATAATATATTTTATGAGACTGATATATTTAATGAGACTGATTTGTGGATTATCAACTTAATTGATCTGCCTTTGTGTTGAATGGTTGATCCCTGTCCAATCGGGTGAGATTACCAACATATTGTTGCTGTTGCAAGGACAGCACCCGTGTGTCTTGGTGGCCCTCGTGGAGACAATATCACAATTCGTACACAATTGCACCCACATTCACCCGGCGCCTGCTCACTGGGTAAGATACCTACATAACCTGGTACTCCCATATGAGAATGGTACCCATTTTACCCACATAATATGGCGCCCCTGCGTGAGGATGGTACTGTTGGCAATCATTCATTATTTGTGTAATATTAATGACCGCTTAATTTCAGGCCAAATTCAGAATTTGATATTCTAGTGTTAGACTAAGCAAACAGTCGTTACACTCACCGCTACTAGTCTGTCATAGGACTAAGCCCTAGCTGTACTTACAAATAAGTGCAAAGCTTTATATATCAAATTGAGCTTACAAGCTATTTGATATTTTATTAGTGAATTATCACTTTTTCCAAACCTTGGAAATCTTAGAACTTGCTATTGCTGCTAGCCATTCAGGTTAAACCTACTCTGTAGGAATTGTGAATTTCTGTCCAGCATTTGAATACCACATATTCAATGCAACATTGTCAAGCTGTCAGCTGTAACTGTGCTTAATCAAACTGTTTCCCTTATTTTTAATTAATTCACAGCGTGCCACCGGCCCTGTGAAAGAGCGCTTGTACCTGACTGTAACTGCCATGCATTCCAGCCAGTAATCGGAATAGAGACTGAGAGAGAGCCACAGCGAGCTACCGGCCCTGTGAAACACTTGTGTACCTAGCTGTTACCACCACGTGTTCCAGCTTGAATTTAGGTAACTGTGACTGACCCTGACTGTAATTGCCCTGCATATCAGTTAGTGTGCCCAAACTTTTATGCCCACTAGACCCACTAGATGGTGCTGTAGCTACACCTCATTCACAGGAAGCTACTCCTCATAGCGTAGGTAACTACACTTCTAGGTTAGGCTAGTGTACTGCCCAAGTTACACTACAAGGTGTCTGCCACTGCAACACCATAGCCAAGCACCTAAGTAATTTCATAACCTACCCTATTTTACATTACTTTAGCTTACCCCTCTAGCTAAACATAACAATGGATAACCCCTGTGTAGATCAGTTTATCTCTTCCGTAGCACAAAGCCTAAAACCTGGTTACCCTGAACTCATTAACAGTTTGAGTTTCAGTGAATGCAGGAAGGAGATAGACTCTCTACTAAATAACAGGTATGATGCGCAGACTGCATCCAAAGACCCATTGTTAATATGCTTGCTACTGAATTTTCACAGGCAAACCAGCCTTGCCTTTCAGGGCAATGCAGCATTAGAAGCGCAGAATGCTAGTCTCCTCCAAGAGGTACAGACAGCTAACAAGAAAGCTATGCGCTACCTAGGAGACCTACACTCAACAGAGTTAGAACTCTGTTCACACAAGGAGGAGCTACTGAAGGTTAGGTCAGAACACCCTGCCCCACCACAGTCGTTCAGCCGATGTGAGTCTGGTTACTCTGATTCACACTCCTCCCTTGGTGAAAGGTCTACCCCTCCTTCGTTCAGATGGGAACACTTCCCAACTGACCATCAGTGCTTGGGAATGAAGTCAGCTCCTCAACCTCCACTGAGAGACCGAGTTAACAGCCTGACTTCCCATTTGCCCCTAACAGATACAGAAGAAACAGGTAGTTTATTCCCCAGTAGATATACTGCCCATCCTTCTTCTCAGCCTCTGTTAAATAACACTTTCTTCCGTGCCCTTCCCTCCGAAGGCAGGACTAGGTCATGTACAGACTGTTCAGCCTCATCTCCATACATCCACGAGAGTGAGTACCGCTGTCCAGCATCTGCCTCTCACCCAGAGAGAAGCACATTAGAATGTGATAGACATGTCCGTTCCCATGCTAGATTAGTCTCGCCTTCTTCAGAAAAGACCCTACAGAGTCCCCGTCTAGAAGCGCTTGAGCTCATAGCTAAGGACATTAAAATGTTTGACCCAGACCACCGTGATCAACACATTGACGATTACTTTAGGGAACTAGACAATAACATGACTGACCTACCCAATGCAAACCAAAGGGAGAAAATTAAACTCATGTGGAAAACCAGCTCTAAAGCAGTCCACAAGTTTATTCAGGCACAACCTCCCCGTATCAGAAATGATTACGCCGAGCTCTGTCATACTTTAAAAGAAGAATACTCTTCTCCTGTTGACGAGATCGCATCATTGGTTGCTGCCTCCCAAGTCAAACACACCCGTCGAGAACACCCTAGGGATTTTTATAAACGTTTGAGACATGCATACTTCCAGGGCAAGAATGCACCAGGCTTAGAAGAGAGTTCCACCTTCAAGTCTCTGTTCTTGCGCAACCTGCACCCATGTGTGCGCACTCACGTTTCCCTAATGACGCATGAAGGTAACCCCTCAATGAATGAGATCAGGAAGATGACACAGATGGCTTGGGAAACTGTTGTCAATTCCAAAGAAAGGGGGAAAACAACTGAGCCTACCTGCTCAGGTAACAAAGCGTCGACCAAATTCACGGCCTCACAAGTTCACCCTCACTACAGACCAAAGGGGGGTGACAAACGGCCACATAGGGACACTGAGCGTAACCGCCATGTCCATCATCAGCGTCGTAATGGAAATACATCCCCTAGAAGCAGCAGAAGGCCATATTCTGAAATCATGGCCCAGAAACATGACCTGCCCCTAGATTCGACCGACGATGACTACCGGTACACTGACCGACTCTCAGACCATGGCCGCAAGGCTACAGACAGTGATAGTGCCTCTGACTGTCCCTCTGACTATGGTTACCCCGAGCGTTACAGCCCTGAGCCACGAGTCAGACGACAATCCAAGCGCATGAACTCCAGAGTTCATCACTAACTGTCTGTTGAGCCAAGCAACACAAACCCTACTCTGACAGTAAGACAACTGCTTGCTCAGGGATCTCACTTTTCTTGTAGTTGTATAGGCCAAACTTGGATTTGTTAGCAACAGCAGCAACTTCCATTATTCTGAACTGGTATTTCATTTAAACTACCGCAGTAGGACACTAGCTTCATACATCGCAGACAAAGCTAGTCAGGCACATGTCCACATCAAACACAAGTTTAGGACAGTACCATACTGCCACACAAAACCTTGATACAGCCATTTGAGCTTTAAGATTTTGAGATCAAGATGACACCCTTCCGCAGCAGAACATGCCTGAAGGACAAAAACAGCAAAGGCTGCCAAGACTAGTCAGTCACTAGTCATCTACTAGTCAGTATTGTCATCCAATCTATTGAGTGATTCAACAAACACACTCTTGGATTCTCAAGAAATGGTTTTATCATTGTATCAGGTGCCACTATCTCTGCATCTCGGCCTAACAAGTTGACATCCCTAACTTTTCCTATTCTCACTAACCCTGAAGAGTAGACGACCCACTGGTTTATTTGTTGTATGCTATGTCATTGTCATTACTGTTTATTTTGATTTTATCTTTGTAACTTGATGACTTTGTACCTGCTAAGCCAGAATAGATAGTATCAACAAATGCCCAGTACTGATGTTACAACTTTGACTGTCTCACCAATGAACTCTTTCCACACATGGACTATGCACAGTTGTGCTCACTGGATCACACATCCGGTGCAATCAAGTGACCAAGGGGGGATGTAGGTGGAGTCCAACAAAAGACTTCATTACCCACAATTCCCTTATCACTCTGACTTTCTTATCTGACATTTCACAGAGACAATTGGCTGAAAACAAGGTGTTAAAATTCGTGACGCACTTTTGCCTATAAACTGCGTTGAAATGATACATTCACTCTTTTTGCACTCTCTCTACTCTGGCGTTGGCCAGCTCACATCTCCTGGCGTCGGCCAAGGAGCATCAGTCCTTCCACCGTCATCTGGTGAAGGCCTACTCTCTTTGTTCTCAACGGAAGAGAACAGACAAAGACTCTCTAAGACTTGTCGTTAGCCAAACACTGCCCGCTAACTAAACAACGTAATTTTAGCAACGCAGCTAACAATAGATCTGCCAGTTAACTCTGCAACGGGAGAAACAAAGCACAACAGTATTCACGATCCTGCAACATTCCGGGCGTAACTGCAGTGAAACGACGACACCAAAGCAAGGACAACTTTTCATCTTCTTCTCTGCCTCAGGAACATCGGATGCGCCAACACTTTTCCAAAGGACTGGTAACATCGACTGGGCAGCTAGTTATTCACAACCTGGCTTAGCATAGGACTGTTTACATATGCCATTGTTCATGTATTGTATCTGTTTTGTTTACCGAACATAACTGTTATATACTTTCATTGTTAGTTGGTAGTTGGCTTCGCCACACCATCCAAGGGAAATCGTTAGGATAGCTTATCAGACACACGAGTCTTGCATGCATTACTAACCATCTCTTTATTCTAACATGGCATCTTAAATAACATACGATAACAAATACATTGGCCTTCATATAGCCACACACGCGAAGCTCATAATCGAACTTGGCGCTGCATAAAGGCTCGTCCTTTTTCACACCACATAGTCACGAACGTGCACACAAATGCACGCGGACCTGCGGTGGTCAGGACAAAGGGACACACACACATTCTTTCAGGCGCGCTCCTAAAAGCGCAATACCGAGTTTACAAGCTCGCTCACACACACACTCCCTCTCCCTTACACATACATACTTCTTCAATTAATTAGTTAGATACATTTAGCTAGATTACATATTGTGTGTTATTTCTTTATCATTGTGTAATAAATACTTTGATTTATATACGCTGGTTTATTTAATGTTACACAAGAATGGACGTTGTCAACCTCTTCTATTCTGAACTCCAATGACCTTCAACCATACTATTAATAAGGTAACTTTGTTTGTAGTTATTAATTTAATTATTAATCAGAGTTCCAAATTGATAGTATAATATATTTTATGAGACTGATATATTTAATGAGACTGATTTGTGGATTATCAACTTAATTGATCTGCCTTTGTGTTGAATGTTTGATCCCTGTCCAATCGGGTGAGATTACCAACATATTGTTGCTGTTGCAAGGACAGCACCCGTGTGTCTTGGTGGCCCTCGTGGAGACAATATCACAATTCGTACACAATTGCACCCACATTCACCCGGCGCCTGCTCACTGGGTAAGATACCTACATAACCTGGTACTCCCATATGAGAATGGTACCCATTTTACCCACACTATACAACATCCGGAAAGACCAACTCATACCAGGAATAGAAAGTCACTCTCACTCACACACTGTACTCACTTACTGTATTAGTCACCATGCCAATGTTGGTAATGCCACTGGTGTCCTACCTCTTATTTCAGGATTCACCCTCTGGAAGACTGAGGATATGAAGAGCAAAACACATGCCCAACCACGGCCCACCACAAGATTCCAGGTGGCAATGTCTGAGTCCCTCACTGAGAAGACCAGTGTGTTGGACGTGAGCGCCTCAGTGAAGGCCAGCTTCCTTTGTGGGCTGGTTGAGGTGGTAGGTTCCTCCAAGTACCTCAAAAAGAGACCTCCTCCAGTCGTCAGTGCAGTGTCACCCTGGGTTACCATGAGACCACCGAGTTTAAAGAGCTCATGATATCAGGACTAGAGACTCCAAACCTTGAGGAATTGGACAAGACAGATGCCACACATGTTGTGAGTGTTCACAGTTGCTGCTATCATCAGAACCTTCAGGATGGAGAACAGGTACGAAATCTATTTTCCTTGTGGACTGTAATACTGCATATCAAAAGGAATACAGTGTGATTACAGTATTTGTATTTTGCAGGACTGAAAGAGACCCTCACCGTGGAGAAAGAACACACACTTTCACAGCCGGACAGTAGACTGAAATTGTAAATATGGTTTGTGAGAACAACGCTATCACACTCCGAATAAATACAAACTAGGATCCTGGCTGACCATGCTACATTCAGGAACGTCCAGACCGTCAGCTTCTCTACATTGGACCGTATTCAGGCAGTTGAGCAGGCCGGTTTACAGTACTGTACTCTTCTCTGTGTGAACCAAAATAAAACTTTTTTTTGCTGCATATTTGTGTGCTGTAGGCCTATAATAAGTCTTTTTACAGAAAGAGAAATTGCTCAATCTCCAGAGTCATTGTCATTTCATATGGTGTGTTCCATTTCGATGATTGTGTTTTCAATTTTGTACTTCAGTGTGCTGTAAATGCTTGGTAGTGTGCAGCAAATGCTTAGTTGTGTGTACTCAATGAATTTATGTGTGTGTCTTTTGAAAATATGTCTGTGTGTACCAAATGAAAACACAAGTTCCATTTTAGATTAGATTCGATTAGATTCAACTTTATTGTCATTGCACAGAGTACAAGTACTGAGGCAACTAAATGCAGTAAGCATCTAACCAGAAGTGCAAAAGCAGAAGAGTGCAGAGCAGGGGCGGTTCTAGACCTAGAGCTTTACTGGGGCACAGGCCCCCAACTCCCAATACATTTTTTTTTAGATGTGTGCGCAATATGAAATAAATGGCTAGCCTACTGCTACAAGCTTCAACATCACTATTGTCACTGTCATACTGTAGGCTATATTAAACCACTGGTAAAGATACAAGGATATTTATGAGTACAATATAATGATATTTATATGCACATTTGCACACCTCAAAGATTTACAAACAGCATCCTCTTACTGCAACCATTTAAGTTTAGAAAAACAAGTGGTTCAGGAAAGCAAAGTAACTAACAAACAAAAGCAATGGCATTATTATGCATCATTAGGCTAACAAACTCTAACAAGATGGTAACATCCAAAATGCATAGGCTACTTTTACAGGACTCTGTCTACACATATAAATTATAAATACATAATTGTCCGCATGTGTGCATGCAGCCTAGGCATGGTGTGAGTGTGTGTGTGCGTGTGAGGGAGAGAGCGCAAGCTGGTAAAACTGTTGCTAAATGTAGGCGCTAGTCATTGAAAAACGGATGCTAATTATGTGGGGAACATTCTCTAACAGCGATCAACTTGTCATTGTTTCTGTCCAACAAGTTGTGAATTTGTTGTAACATTAAAACAGGGGACGTCTTACTTTCGCTGTGCTCAAAGTGACGTGAGGAGCTCCAGCAGTTTCCAATGTGTGAACGAAACACTCGGAAGAATCACATGAACGATTTCATTGGTTGTTGCGTAAAATCTGGTATTTCCTGATTGGCTATTATGGCCCCTTTCTTTTTGCCTTTGTATTTTTATTGGCTGGTAAGGGTCAGGCTCGAGTCAGTCAGGACAGAAAGCAGGCAGGGAGATGCGCTCATGAATGCCGTTGGACAGCGAGAACAGAGCAATAATTTTACTGGGGCACTGGAGACTTTTACTAAGGCACGTGCCCCAGTAAATAAGGTCTAGCGCCGCCCCTGGTGCAGAGTATGTGCATATGTGGTAATATCAAAATAGATAAATAGGAAACAGTATGATATAAGATATAAGTGGTATGAACAGTAAGAACAGTAGAAGTATGTGCAAATGTATAGTGGTAATATAAAAATAGATACATAGAAAATATACAGTATGATACAAGATATAAGTGGTATGAACAGTAAGAACATGAGCAGCAATAGTGGTGATCAGTGCAGATGTGATATAGATATATGTAAAGTGCAGGTGAAGTACAGGTGAAGGTGGCAGTAGATGTTATGAATGAGGTAGGAGACATGATAAGATATAAATACAGGTATTGACAACAATTTGAAATAAATAGATAGAACAAAACAATTTAGTACAAATGTTCAGTGGCTGGAGGGAGGTGGGTGGCAGTCAGGCCAGGGGGGCTATCACCGTGGTGCAGAGTTCAACAGGGTGACAGCCGCAGGGAAAAAGCTAGTCCTGAGCCTGCTGGTCCGGGAACGGAGGGTCCTGTAGCACCTGCCTGAGGGGAGGAGGGCAATTAGTCTGTGGTTGGGATGGGAGCTTTCCTTCTCGATGCTGCACACCTTTTGCAGACATCTTTTGCACTGAACAGCCTCGATGGTGGGGAGTGGGGAACCAGTGATGCTTTGGGCATTTTAAACTAACCTCTGGAGTTTTTTTGCAGTCCGCAACAGAGCAGCTTCCATACCAGACTGAGATGCAGTTGGTGAGGATGCTCTCAATGGTGCAGCGGTAGAAGTTCACCAGAATCGGAGAAGACAGGTGGGCCTTCTTCGATCTTCTCAGGAAGAAGAGACGCTGGTGAGCCTTCTTGACTAAGGTTGAGGTGTTGAGTGTCCAAGAGAGATTTTGTAAACAGTTAACAGATTTGATGGCAAAGAGTCATCTTGCAAAGGGAGTGTCAGGTTTAGCCTTTTGTGTGTGAGGTTTTCAGTTTTCTCTGTGCAGTTTTGAGAGAGCCGTTATTGTTTTGTAAAAAACGTGTGTTAACAATTGTGAAAAACTGTAGTAGCAGCCTACTGAAACTGCTTTTTATATGCTAAATATCGTCAGCACCTGTGTGAACTCTCTTTGAACAACTAATCAGGTAGTTCTCAACCTAAAAAAGAGGTCAATAGATTGAAGTTGATACCAAGCATGGATTGAGGAGGCCGCCACCAACAACCTCAGCCATGACTAGGACGGGGACAAGGAAGAGGCCGTGGTAGAGGTAGAGGGGCCCCTGTCAGGGGACGTGGCATTCGTGTAAGATGCTCTAATGAAATTAGGGCAAGAGTCATTTATCACGTAGTAAATCATGAACTCTCCATGAGAGAGGCTGGCCAAAGGATTCAGTCAAACCTGAGCCTTCGTACTGTGGCATCAATTGTTAGTACGTTCGGCAATGGCAATGATACTTTGCTGGTCTTTACAGTCAATTTACTGTACTGTGTTTCACTGTATTTGCACTCTTGGCAACAACCATTTCTATACTTTTGTAAAGTGTGTTGCCATTATACAATGCAGTACTGTAGTTTCACTAAAGTAATTTACATAATATGCAGTAGAATCTGATTACTGATTACTACTCCACAGAGATGGAATGCTGCAGTTTGCATTTTGTTATCCATTGTTAAATAAATGAGAAAACATACATTTACAATGTATTTATTTCTGCAAACATCATATAGTGTTTTGGTAAATTCGTCTTCTGTTAAGGGCTGTGGGTGAAATGTTCTGAAAAAGTAAACAGTGAATGGAAACACGTGCCAAAGCAATCTATAAAAACTGTAAGTGTACTAGACAGGGTTTATTTCCCTGTGAACACACCGTCATGGAACGCACTGAATGAATTTGATTTTGCGAGTTTTCAACCGACACGAAATTAGGAAAATCTCCTGTATCAGCTAATTTTGCGTGTTGGTCTACACAACAGGAAAAAACGGAAAAGATGTTTCAGTTGAAATCCAAACAAGTGACCAATTGTAATCTAGACACCACTACTGAAATATGTAAAATTGATTGATTAAAGATTTTTCGATCTACAAATGTATATAACGGTTTGTCACTTTATTACAGTTTTTTTTAGGCTTTTTATGTACAGTA